>NC_056732.1:216154978-216359978 GCF_019279795.1 Protopterus annectens | reverse complement strand
AGAAAATGTCTTCCTTGCAGTTCTAGTAAGAGTATCTCTGAATTTTACTGATAGGTCTCAGGGCCACTGCTTCATGCAGTTTGGCCCCTGTATTAGAGTGATTAAGAGTGTTATGTACATTAAGGTGATGGTAGGACTCCAGAAATGGTTTAGCATGTTTCACCTCCCACGATTTTCATAAACATCACATAAATGCCCAGACAGGTTTTGGAGAATGTTCAGTTTTGATGCATGAGGGCTGCATCTTTCTTTTTCATCTCCCCAGGATGTTCCAAAAGGTTCCACTGTCTGGACCCATTTGTTCTGGTTAGGGTGAGCTGTGGTATTCTAGGGATGAGTGAGAGCCCTATAGTCCAGTCCATTTGTTCTTGCTGGGGAATTCTAATTAGCCCTTAAATTCTCTAGAGAGCCTGATGGAAGAGAGCTCACCAGCATACTGGTCCTGAAGGTGTCCTACCTCTTACTTGTGAGTACTTCCTTCCCCTCACCAGCTCTAATGAGCATGTTTCTGCTGTCCACCAACGGGAAGCATTCCTCTGCTTGCTAGATTCTCCTTTGCTTTATTGGTGCTAAATGCCTTGACAATGCAGACTCAAAACTCTAGTTGGTAACACCTACTGCTCCCTCTAGATGTCCCCATTATGACACTAAAGCCACCTCACTGCCCTCCGGATGGGCAAGGCTGGCAGTGGCCCTCCCTTCTGTCTTCCCCAGCTGTCTTCTAAAGGTATTTGATCTGCTAATTGAACTAGGATCACTTGCATGTAGTAAGAGCTTTAACCCTTTACACCACAGAGCTGCTGAGTGCTGCATCCTTCTTGTTTGCAATTGATGTTGACCTCTTAGCGTCAAGTGATTGACCTTCATTGTGCACTGTAGTGGTTAAGATGAAAGTTTGCCAGTTCAGCAACATCAGTTCTCCAGCCTTGGGCCCCTTTAAGAATCTCTCTTCCCATAGTGCAGCTGTCTTCCAGTTACATCATATCTTATTTGTTACCTTTACGACTAGTAGCGTGATCCTTTGCAGCGAAGTGCTCCACCTCATTTTTGAATTTGTATTGAATATTTCTAAGATTTTTCTTCTAGTATAGTTATTATGGATAGTTGCTATATAGTTGTGCCTGTTTAGACCGTATTTCTTATAATGAGTAGTATCTGTTTTTCTTCTACCCTTGAGTCCCTTCTTCTACCACCATTAGTCTTCCTTTTCTTTTAACACTTAAACTTGCTTATTTACAGAGGTAGGTAGTTAGGTTTGTTCATTATTTGGTAAGCCATGTACAGATTAATTTCTAGATATTTAAATGTGAGATACTTAGCTGGATATTTAGATGTTAAAATTATTAGATTTTAGTATGCTGTTTGAGAGTAGTAGTTCTCCTCTCTGTGTGCTTGTAGGTTTTTCTGTAGTGTTTAACTGTTATATGCAAGATGGAAAAGCAGACCAATTTTAAAAAGTGTACCATGTGCGATCACAAAATTCAATATCAAGACTATACCTGTGTGATGCATATATAGGAGTTCCTCATTTGTCTATCAACTGAAAAATCTGTGCTTTTTTCAGACTGAGAGCCTTGGTGGATAGGAGGAATAAGTTAATTTTGAAAGGCCTCCTACCACCAGATCCAGAAGTCTCCAAAACCTAAAAGACTGGACAGATCTTCAAAACAAGAGAAGTCTGATTGGAAGAGGGATTCCTTGATTCTGACTCTGGCTCCAAAGTTCAAGAATCATAGGGCCCTGAATTCCTACCTGTACTTCCCCTGTGGATCCGGAGCTCGTGGATCCTATAAGCAATCACATCTCCCCAAAGAAGTCTTTGCCAGCTTCAGAGAAATTGGATCGCCCTTTTTCAGCTCTTTCCATGTGATCCTTTGGATTTTACAGAAGTACCTCAAAAGCTGTTTTAGTTCATCTGATGCAGAAGTTTTTCAAGACAGATTGAGATGGGGGTCATCTCATTGTCTTCAGCTCTGAAAGTGTTGGATATGTTCAGATACCCTCAGTTCTTGCTTCCTTACTGGTCTACATTTCGACTATGGTTGCTTCAAAACCATTGTTCCTTCCAGGTCTTGTGGCCCAAGGTTCAACCTTCCATGCTTCTTTAGCTCTTGAAAATATAATTCCAACTTTAACTCCAGCTTTATCAGTTCAGATCAAGTCTCAGACCCAAGGTTCCGGGTTGATATATTTGACTGTGTCAGCTGGACCAAGGTTAGACTTCCTTAGGGGGTCCATGCCAGCAAAGGTTAGTGATGTCTACATCTTAACGCATCAACAAGATCTGTGATACTAAGGGGGAGACATGCATTATGGGAAGGTAAATTCTTAAAGGGTCATAAGACTTGGAGTACTGATACTGCCAAGTTAGATCTGACAAGCAACTCGAGGACCCACATGTTGTATTGAATGGACTGGAATGAAAGGATCTATCATAATGTTGTATTTCCATTTGCTTTTTTTTTGGCACCCAGTAGCATTAAACTGTGTAAGGCATTACCATGTATAAGAAATTCAGATCGCATATCCCAGCTGAAAAACAATCATTTTCTTTGTTACAACCATTTGCTCCCTCAACATCTCTGACAAAGTAATCTGTAGAGAATTTTTAAAATTTGCCAATGGATTGCATTCTCAAAAAAACATGTTCCTCTCACTGTGAAAATCTTTATGAAGAAATCTCCAAGCATTGGCACTACTAATTGTGAAGATGTGGGTGCATCTGTGTTGGAATATAGTAGTACTCCTTTCCAAGGTATGCCTTTCACTGTCTTGGAAATTGATGGGTCTTAGATTGAAGAGTAGAACACCTACCTATACTTCCTCACTGTAGCTTGATACTCTGAGTTAATTTACTTATGATTTTTGTACAAAATTTGTCAGGTTTAAATGGTAGTTGGTAGTAAATTCATCAAATTAAACTGTGCTTTTGCTTAGCTGTTAGATATTTGGTGATTATCCTGCAATTATTGTGTAGCCTGAAAAAATACTTGTCAGTGAAAATGGCTACATGCACTTCTTTTTTCCATCCTGTTATACCATGTAATATAATGGGGGCCCTCAATCTGGCTTATGGGTTTATAGTTTGGTGTGTTAACAACTCTGAACTATGAGTAAATGCGAGGGCATGAAAAGATGTGTAATATTGCAGTTGTGTAGATTACTTGAGAGTAGCCAAATGAATCATTTTCATGTCTTTATCTTTAAAATATTAGCAACAGATGTTGCTGTCTTGTAATATGCCTTGTGTGACCTTTATGCATTGCTATAAGTTGAATATTTTAAACTGCAAGTTGTTAGGTCAGAGAACTTTTACCATGTTGAGTGAGCTTGACTGCACTGTGAAAGATTCGTGCTGTTAGAAGAGATTTTTTTTTATTACTATGGCAGTCTAAATTCTTTCAGGTGTTTGGTGTGTGATTCTTAAATAAGACCTGAAATGATGCCATGTAGATGGAGTGCAGTTTCCTGAGAAGAGGTATCCTTTGTCCTTGCCATTGTCACTTTGGTGGAAGAAACTGACTTTGGAGTAGATAAAAGACTTGGACCATGACTGGTGGTATGAGATCAGTCTTTAAATTGTTACACTTAACACTTTTAGTAGTCCTCCCAATCTGGGGTCACAGTTCTGTCAGCGATAGCTTCTCTTACTACATACCAGTAGGGGGGACTGTGCAGTTAGCCAATCAGCCACTTAAAGTATTTACTACGTCCTAAGTCCAAAGTCAAAGGACTAGCCCTCTTAAAGGGACTGTACCCATGAATAATTGTGAGGACATGAAAATAATTCAGTTCTCTGTTATTAATGATGGATGTTTAACACAGCTGTCCTTTATATCAGAAGCAAACATCAAAAAGAAGCATGGATTAAGTATATCTTTTTTTTTCAGGTGAATGAAGTTCTTTCACGATCTTCTATCTGGAGTGCCTTCAAAGACCAGAAACATGACTTGTTCATTTCTGAGTCCCAAACAGCAGGATACCTCACAGGTCAGTAATACAGTAACAAATGAACGTTTTGATAAAATGTTTTTTATTAAATAGTGGAGTCTTTTATGTTTCTAATGGATGTAGATCTAAACACTTTTATAAGAGAGACCCCTGGTAAATTGAAGCAGTTCCCAACAGGTCAGTATTAATGTACAAAGAGGCAACTGGATGCTAATTATCAGTGCATGGTTTGTCTGGTAAACTGTTGGGATGGCAGCTATACAACACATACAGTGGATATAAAAAATTTACATACCCCTGTTAAAATGCCAGGTTTTTGTAATATAAAAAAATGAGACCACAATAAATAATTTCAAAACTTTTCCCACCTTTAATGTGACCTATAACCTGTACAATTCAATTAAAAAACAAATCTGTTAGGGGAAAAATATAAATAATAAAAAACATACAATAAGCTGGTTGCATAAGTGTGCACACCCTTAAACTAATACTTTGTTGAAGCATCTTTTGATGTAATCACAGCATTCAGTCTTCTTGGGTAGTAGTATATCAGTGTGGCACATCTTGATTTGGCAGTATTTGCCCAGTCTTCCTTGCAAAAGCACTCCAGATCTGTCAGATTGCGAGGGCATCTCTTGTTCACAGCCCTCTTCAGGTCACCCCCACAGATTTTCTATTGGATTTAGGTCTGGGCTGTAGCTGGGCCATTCCAAAACTTTAATTTTCTTCTGGTGAAGCCATTCTTTTGTTGATTTGGATGTATGCTTGGGGTCATTGTCATGTTGAAAGGTGAAATTCCTCTTCATCTTTCTAGTAGACATCTGTAGGTTTTGGACCAAAAGTGACTGGTATTTGAAACTGTTATAATTTCCTCCACCTTGGCTAAAGCCTCAGTTCCAGCTGAAGAAAAGCAAACCCAAAGCATGATACTGCCACCACCATGCTTCATCGTGGGGATGGTGTTCTTTTGGTGATGGAAAGTGTTGTTTTTGTGCCAAATGTACCTTTTGGAATTGTGGCCAAAAAGTTCAACCGTGGCCTCATCAAGCCATAACACATTTTCCCACATGCTTTTGGGAGGCTTGATGTATTGTTTTACAAATTTTTGCGAGGCATGGATGCTTTTCTGTGTAAGAAAAGGCTTCCATTTTGCAACTTTACCACATAGTCCAGACATATGGAGAATATAGGAAATTATTGTCACATGTAGTACATAACCAGTACTTGCCAGAAATTCCTGCAGCTCCTTCAGTGTTGCTGTAGGTCCTTTGGCAGCCTCCCTGACCAGTTTTTGTCTTGTCTTTTCATTAATTTTGGCGGGACGTCCATCCAGTTCTTTGCAATATCACTGTTGTCCCATATTTTCTCCACTTTTTGATGACCATCTTCACTGTGTTCCATGGTATATCCAATGCTGTGGAAATGTTTTTGTACCCTTCTCCTGACTAATACCTTTAAACAGTGAGATCCCTTTGATACTTTGTAAGCTCTCTACGAACTGTGGCTTTTGCTGTAGCAGAAAACTGAGTAAATGTCTGGAAAATCTTTCTAGGACAGCTTAACTTTATTTGGGGTTAATCAGAGTCTCTCTAAGTGATGGTAGGTGTGTACCCAAGAAGACTGAATGCTGTATTTAAATCAAAAGGTGCTTCAACAAAGTATTAGTTTAAGAGTGTGCACCCTTATGCAACCAGCTTATTGTACCGTTCTTATTTTTTTTATATTTTCCCCCTAACAGATTTGTTTTTTAATTGAATTGTACAGTTTATAGGTCACATTAAAGGTGGGAAAAGTTTTGAAATTATTTATTGTGGTCTCATTTTTTTATATCACAAAAACCTGGCATTTTAAAAGGGGTGTGTACACTTTGTATATCCATTGTACCTCTGTTGGAGAGGATTTAGCCCACTTCACACCATTTTGTCTGTACAGATATTGAATATGATTTGGTTGGTGGGCATATGAGAAAAAAGTACTTTTAAACAGTTGCTTTGTTTCACCTTTCCTTCACTAAGATCTTGGTTAATACAACATTGGCTCACACTGTTTATAGTGGTTCTTATGAAGCAACATTTAGAACTTATTCTGAAGATGGATACCTGAACGTTGTCACTGCATGTTTTTTTCTCTTACTAGAAGTTAAATATGAACAGTTTAGTTTAATGAGAGAAGAGTTTCATTCTCCCTATTTCAAGACTCTTAGTATCTGCATTACTTGTGACTTTTACTTTCTTACAGTCAGATGTAGTCATCAGAGTTTAGCAAGCAACTGACTGAACTCTTATTTCAAATAGGTTCATAGGTGTTTACTAGACTATTGACCACAAGGGCCTTTTTAAGCCTAGCCATGCATCCCAAATCTCTGACAAGTTCTGATACCCTTGATAAGTGTAAGCATGGGCCTGGGAGATGAACCATTTACAGGTTACCTGTGTCCATTAACGACATAGATGCCAAACCAGGGATGAATTTCCGGTTTCCCATCCAGTTGTCCTAGTTCCAGTTGAATTGGGTTAAGGAGGAACTCTGCTTCACATGGATGGTGGAGCCTGTTCTATGGACTGGGTAGTCTCTAAGATAAATACCTCTCTCTCCAGCAGGTTGTATTTGTCACAGGCAGTCTTTAGAATGGGTAATTCTGGTGCTGCTTGTTTTGTGGATATTCAGGAGGTCCATCAGAGTAGGGTCTGAAAATGCCCTGTATGCCAGGCATATATCTCCCCTCAAAAGACTGTAGGAGACAGAATACAGGGATTAGGGTCTTGAGATGGTCTGCAAAGGACATTTTATTTACGCCCTGTATTCTTTTAGTGAGGAACCTCTGTGGAAATTCCAATTGTTGGATATGGCTGGTTAGGTACATACCAAAGGGGGCATTGTACTCAATGATAGGTCTGATGAATGCCGAATACAGTGGAACAGCGACTTCTTTGGATTTAAACTGCCATACCTTTGTTTATAAGTTGTGCAACATAAAATGATTGCCTCACCACTGTAGACACATAATGGTCAAAGATTAGATTACTATCTGTATGTGTCCCTACGTCCCTGACTACTGGGTCAACTCTAAGGGGTGTGTTGTCAGTTTTGATAGTTACCAAGGATAGATGACTTCTCAAAGGTTACTATTATGCATTTCTTGGCACTTAGTTTTAGTCCGTGGATCTGACACCAGTTGTTTGTCTGTGTCAGCCCCTGCTGGAGTGCATTTGCGTCAGTGTGAGATTCAGTGACAGCTCCTAATTTGCTATCATCTGCAAATTTAGTCAGGCAGAGGCCACTGACATTGACCTTGACTTTTAAGAAGTAAATGCCAAAAAGGAGCGGTCCAAGGCCTGATCCCTGAGGGACTCCACTTGTGACTGGCCTCTTTGTAGAGGTGGACTCCCCAATTCTAACTTCCTGGGTCCTATCTGTGAGCCAGTTGGCTATCCACTGGGTGACATACGGGTTTTTACCTAACCTCGTCAACAGTGCCCAACTGGGGTATTGTGTCAAATGCCTTGGCAAGGTCAAGGTAGGCAGTGTGAATGGTTTTGCCCTCATCCATTGCTTTGGTGACCTTCTAAAGAAGTCCACCAGGTTGAGTAGGCATGATCTACCCTTGACAAAATCAAACTGGGTTGGGTTTCTGTGTCTGGAGGTTTACTATATCTCTAGTGATCATCTCCATGATAATTCTTTCAATGGTTTTACATACAAGACTAGTGAGACTTATGGGTCTGTAGTTGGCCCACCTTTGTGCATAGCAATGACTGTTGCCTTTCTCCATTCATGAGGCTCGAAGCCTGTTTGGAAGCTACAGTTAAATAGTAATTCCAGAGGCCCTTATAGGTCATGTTTCATGCTATTTAAAATGCATCCTGGGATATTGTCTGGTCCCATTGATGCAGTGCTCTTGATTTTCGCGAGAGCATTAAGGACCTGTTCCCTAGTGATAGTAGGGGGAGTTATATTTGATGATGTTTCCTGAGGGAAAGTTGAGGGGGAGATGGGGGTAAAGTTGTAGCTGAATTTATCAGCCAGGAGGTCTGCTATATCTTCTGGCTCAGTATAGGTGGCTCCATTTACAATGAGCTCTGCACACAATTGTGTATTGCCTTTGAGGTTGCAGACATAGCTAAAGAATGCTTTGTGGTTGTCCTTGGCCTAACTTACCTCAATGTTGGCTTTAGTAGACTGTCTTCTGAGTTTGTTTAGTTTGATGGGAGTGCTTTTATCCTGCTGGGTGCTGCACCTTCTAATTTTTGCCATGATTTTCTTCCTCCTATGATACAGCCTCTTGATTTTGTGATTCCACCAGGGTGACCTGTTTTTTGAGTTAGTTCTGTACTACTTCCCGATGGGTACAGCTGCCTCTGTGCAGCTATTAACATGCTTTTACAGGGTTTCTTTGAACAGTTCTGCATAGGTAGCAGTGTTCTTGGGGTTTATGGGGGCTTGAACTTTTGCCAGGTTCTCACTTAAGAGCAGAAGGTTAGCTTTAGAGTAGTTCCTGAGTATTCTAGGTTTAGCTGGGGGTACAGGTTTTCTTTTTACTTCAAAGGAGACTATTTTGTGGTCTGACCTTACCAGAGAAGGCATTACATCTCCCATATTAGTGAGGACCAGATCCAGTATGGTTGCTCCCCTGGTTGGTGTATTGACTGCCTGGTCCAGGGAGTTTGTGTTTACAAAATCCAGGAATCCCTGTGTACATACGTGTGATGTTGTATAGGATTCCCAGTTAATAGTGGGGTAATTAAAGTCACCCATGAATATTGTATTGGGTTGGATGGTTAGTATTTCTGATAAGTTTTAAATACATGGTATGGGTTTCTTGGGTCATAGAGGGGGGACCTATAGCTTGCAAGGAAGTGGTAATGGATTTTACATATGGTGATTTGAACATGGTGCAGCTCAAATGCATGATCCTATTCGACCACCCTTGAAGTATATTTATTTTTGATGTAAGTAGAGACACCTCCACCTTTAGTCCCTGCCTTTGAAGTAGCTGTTCTAAGTGTGTGGAAGGAATTATAACTTTGCACTGTTGGTGTGCTCTCTGCAGCTTTAAACCAGGCTCAGTGACAGCACAGACATCAGCATTCTGTAGGGTAAAGAGAGCTTCTAAAGGAAGTCTTGTGGTAGCTATAAATGTAGAAGGGGTACTGTTGAGTGTACTGTGGTGACTGTTCCAACTGTTATTCTTTGGGAGGTTGGTCCCTAATAGGTGAGGGCTGAGGCAGGACGACGAGCTACTAGTATGACTTAACTGTGGAGCGGTGTACAGGTTGCATTGTCTAACCAGATTCGTTTTCATGAGATATTCCCGGAACTGAAGAAGTATGTCTAGAAACCATTGAGCTCAAGCTCAGGAGTCTGAATAAAAGATTTCTGAAGCATCTTTCTCACTTTAGAACAAGTGCTTATAAAGGGATAAAAGAATAGGTTGCATTTTAACTGCTCACTATTCTTTCCCCTTCTTCAGGCAAGTATTCTAGCACAACATAATGTCACCAACTTAAATGCTGCTCTAGATGGCTTGCTTAAGCTTACTTTACTTTGTTTTTCACTAAATGAGAATTCTCTTTCATTTTTTTTTTTGCCTCCACAGGAGAGAACAGATTATTTCTTTACCTGCACCCAGTGAACCCATTCATTCCACAGGGCAAGAGCATGGCATCCCTGAGCTATGTGAGAGCTCTACAGTGCATTCATTCCTGAGAAGCCTCATCACCAGTTCATTCCCCACCTGTCAGATTTGAGTGGTTGAGAGCTAGCCAGCTTGCTAGTCCTGCAAACCATCCTACTTTCACCTAGAGGTACACCTCCTCCTCCATAGCTTTTCTTGGAGCTCTGCTACTCTTGCCTGCCACCGGGAGCATGCTCCCTTGGCTGCATGCAGGTGAACATAGGTTGATGCTGTATGGGTGTAATACCTACTTACTGGCAAGCCTGAGCTGCTGCCTTCTATCCAGGATAGGTGAGGTGGCAGTGGTTGCTCACTCCCATCCTCCCTAGCTAGATGTGTCAGGCACACAAGTGATGAATCAAACTTGGGTCGACTGGGCTTTATCTCTGTATGTTACCAGAGTTAGCATTCCAAAAGTTCTTAGTACAAGAAAGAAAGAGGAAGATGCTCATTAAGCTTACATTTGATAGAAGGGAAGATTCTTTCATAGATGATAACAGTGGAATGAGGTATAGCTGACCCACCAAAGAACTGTAGTGTCTGTTAAGGGGAGGCTGGAATTAGTCTTTCATTAATCAAAGCTTTCTGCATAATATCTACCTATTTAATGTGCCTTGCAGTGTTTCTGCATACGTTGTATTTTAAAATATCAGCTTCACACGTTCATCCTTTTTCCCTTTCATTGTTGGTATAACAAGCATGTGTAGAATTGCCTGCTTTTTGGATGCAGCAGTCCCATATAGTTTTATGCTAAAGCTGATTCATATGCTGTTGATGTTTTACTCAGGTTTAAAATGGTTTATGCAGACTTTTCCAGTATGTTCAAAGTCATGTTATTGTTTCAGCTTTTCATGAGATGAGTTGAATGAAAGATGCTGAAGTTGATTTATATTAGCCCTTATTGCAGTAAGAATGATCATGTCGTAGCCTGAATGGTAGAGTAACATTGCTTAATGTAAGTGGGTTTTCTGGCATGTTTAAAAAATGCAAACATTTTTGAAACACCTTTGTGTGTAGCATTACTTTCAAGACATCCTGAAAATGGTTGAGGAACTTTCAGATTTTTCAGAGATGGCCTCTCACAGATTCTCTACACATTCTTTCCAAGGGTGAGAAAATGGAGTATGTATTACACGGGAACTCATCTGAAATAAGTCAGCATACTTGTTTTATGCTTCAAGATGATCAGTGTCAGTAAAGGAGTCGTATCGTGGGCAGCTGCTGGCACTGGCCATTTTTTAGTGCAGGGTCATTGATAGATGACATTTCTGAGAAGTAAGTGTTAGATGTGTAAGTTTTCAATCGCTATCCTAATTTGGGCAGGGGACTGGAATTTCCTCCAGCTGTCTTTCTTGGAAGGCACAGGCACTGTAGTTAATGCCAATGAAAAAAGAAAAATTGCCAAGTGGATTGATTCCTTTTTGGTAGTACCTGCTACTCTCTTGAAACTTACTTTCTGAGAGACCGTGTCATACGTATTATCTAGAAATTATAAAATTCTAGGGAAAACACTCTCTTGGCAGTTACCGGTCTGCTGCCCTGACCACGCCTCACTAGTCCTGTACTTCTATTAGGACAAGGCCCTGGAGTTACTGTACTCATCTCTGCCAAGGCTGTAAGTTTATAAAATGGCTATTAACATTCAAGATTTTAGATAGCAGGCAGGATGTAGATGATCCAACACTTGTCTGGGACTTGAAGGTCAACTTGTTGGGGAGTCCAAAGGAATGTTCAGTTACGAAGTAATGCATTATAAAATAACTAGTCAGGTGAAGACAAATAATGAAGAGAACACTTGAGTTTGCTTTGAAGGCCATGAGAGTGAGACACTTTGGAGTGCTGAAAGCTGCTAAATTCCTGGTAGTTCAACTGAAATAATTTGAGGCCCTTACCTTTACAGATTAAGAACCTAGCAGGCAGCTTGGTGACATCCAAGAAAAAATGTTGAATATACTTTCATATATATATATATATATATATCATCTGTTCAAGGAGAGCATTTGCTTTACTGAATCCACACACCCCATCCCCCCACCCCCAGAATAGCTCTGTGTGTGAAGGGAGGTTCCCTGAAGTATTCTTTCATTTTTGCTGAAAGCTCTGATTATAATTCTGCAAGCTGGGAGCCCTCCACTTTCAATTTCATGAGTGAGGTCATAATTTCATATTTGTAAAAGCAAGAGACAACAGTTAAGTAGTCTCTTCCAGATGACTTACCTCTGTGTATATAGACTCTTAACTGTTTACATCCATCATGACCTATCACTCCTGTAGGTTCATGCATATTAGTGTGATTTTTATCCCAGGGCTACAAATACAAGAGAACAGCTGTAAGAAGACACATCTGGTAATGCAGAACAGAGCAGCACAAGGCAGCAGCAGTTGCGTGTAGCTATCCTGAGTCAAGATGGTGAAAAAGTTTTCAACACAGTAGAAAAGGGTCTCTTCTTCAGGCCTTAATTAGATATGCATTACCATGTTACTCCATGGAATTGTTCACCCTTGTATACTAAGGAACCAGAGACAAGATAAAGATTGGTGACAGTGACAATTTACAGAGAGGGTGCAGTTTTTCCTTTTAGCCTTGTACCCTTGTCCCAGTTTTTCAGTCATACAGGGTGTTAGAGATCTTGTAGAACAACCTAATGTTGTCACCGTTCGCAGGTGACCTACTAAGCTGCCAGTTATAACCTAACATGAATATCTTCAGACTGCTACCTTTTTTGGGCAGAATTGAGCACTTGTTGGCTCTATGATTAATTTGTTTGCATTTGTTAACCTTGGTAGTCTAACTAGCCAAAGCACATTTTGAATGGAGGATTGAAGAAAACACTAGGATACACAGGCACAAAAGAACAAAATTAGCAGGTGCAAACCACATTACATAGGAGGTAGTTCTTGCACATGTAATAGAAATATAAAGAACATGCTAATGTTTCTTCTTACAGGTTTTGTTATTATACAGTATGGGGGTCTGTAAAGGTCTTCAGAATATCAGTGACTATAATATCTTAGGATACCATTTAAAAGAAAATACTTATCTTTGAAGATCAGTGTGAAATACGGTACCTACTGTAGTATTGCACACTGCTTTGATCTGTTCTGTGAACATGGTTGAATTTAGAAGTCATTGTAGTGATAGGATTTAAGACAATGCAGTGCTGTATGTACAGGAGAAGCATTCAGTAGGGGGATGAGCAGAAGGAGATTGAGAGCAAAGGTGATTAATGGAAAAGGGAAGTAGAAAGTGGGAGTTCATTAGGGGAGAAAAGGTGAGGAAGTAAAATAAATAGGAAATAAGGGTCTGCCACGAAAGTAGGCAGAAGTGCAAAAAGGGAGTCTAGAAGTGCTAGTAATGATAGCACAGGTAAAATATATGGGTCTGTTTTGACGTCCTGAAGCTTAGCTAACCACCACCTGACTTGGAGACCTCACTGTCCAACTACCAGAAACAAAAAAGTTGTATGGGAATTGCAGTATTTTTGCAAGGGGGATGTTCCTGTGCTTTCTTGATGTTTAGGACCCCCCATACACACACACACACACACACACAGTCTCTAAATATGCTACATCTGAGAGGTCACAACAACTTGGTGAAAAAAATGTGTGTGTGTAAGTAAATTTATTTCTATATATATGCTGCATATGCATGTACATGTGTGTGTGGAGATATATATATATATATATATATATATATATATATATATATATATATATATATATAGCTAATGTGTATGTACATATAGACAAAGATGTACACACACACACACACACACACACACACACACACACACACACACACACACACACACACACACACACACACACATATTTTTTTGTATATGTGAGTGTCCTTCTCTGTCCATGGTGTTACCTCAGATGCAGCTGCCGGTTTACTTTTTCCAAGCCTTTTGGGTTTCTGTTACCATAACGGGAATGGACCCCATTCCTAAGTCGAAGTACGATTAAAGTTTGTGAAATTAGTATTGTTTCAATCTTTGATCTCAGCCACAGTACCTGTAATGTGCCCAGAACTGACTCCTGCAATTCATACGGACTTGCATGTATCTGTAGCTTATGTAAGAGTGTGATTTTTTTTTTGAGACCCCATTGCTCCTACTACTATTGGAACTGCCTGGGTGTCTTTATTCCACATTGCCATAGTTTCTGTCTGCATATGCTGGTATTTTTATGACTTTGTGCCCCTCTGTATGTAAGACACTGTAATCACTGGGTGTAGCAATTTCAGGGATCAATGCTACTTTTTCTTTTCATGGACCATTATGTCTGTTTTTATCTCATCTGGGTTTTTTTTAACTGTTGTTAATGGATGATCCCATGTGATGTAAACTTCATTCTCTATAGTAACTTGTGGCTTATGTTTCCAGTGCTTCTCAGTTATTTCAGTGTTGTAATGCTTGCACAATCCCCAGTGAAACAGTCTTGCTACATTGTTATGCCTTTCAGCATACAGGTTCTGTGCCATTTGTGTATCACACCCAGCAACAAGATGTGCGTCTCTATCCAGTTTTGCTTTACAGAACATGCATTTGTTTGTTTCTCCCACTTAAACCAACGTGTATGTAGTCCACTATCCTAGACCACCAATATTAACCATTGGTTCAGATTCACCTCTTCTAACCATTCATGTGTCAAATCCTAATCAACATGAGGTTGTTCTAGGAGTTTTCTGTACTTGCAACTATATTTATGCCTTTTCTACATTTCTTCCCTTCTCATGTGATTTTTCTCCTTGTATTCTTTCTTTATTTTTTTTGGCGCATCTAGTTGCAATCTGATTTTATCTACTTCTGGTTTGGTTTCCATTCCCCTTTGACACTGATATGCTTCTGCTAAACTAAGCAGGGAAGTCATTTTAAGACTTGAAAACAAAACGGAACCTCAGGCACACAACCAAATTGATTAGTTTTAAGCTCTTTCATTCCTTTATTCACCAGAACTTTGTTAGAAAAAGCACAATTGAAAGTCAAATCCATTTAAATATCTGCCATATACATATATAATTATCCAGTTAGCCAGTAAAATAAGTTGTCTCCATAAAAATCTTAAGACTTGTGATCTTCACATTTCAAAACTTTCGCTATGTTTGGATCTGATGAGGTCATCAGATATGTATGCAGTACTACAATGGCAGATCTATACATGTAATCAAGTTCGAGGAGGCCCATACCTCCTTCAGAACAAGGAGTTTATACTCTTGGTGTACACTGTTTTTTATATATCATTTGATAAACGTGATTCTTTTTTCTTGTTTTCCTGTCCAACTAATCCATTACCTTTTGGGGCTAGTCATTCACCCCAAAACTGTAAGAACAAGAGCAAATCGGTTTATATATTGGACTTTGTTTCTAGATGTCAAGGCTGTTTTCAGTGTTAATTTTAGTTTTCTAAAAATATTACTTACTGAGATTTGTTTGCATTTGTTCATATTATGTAACTTTTCTATCCATCAATTCCCAAATATCTATATACTCTTTCCTGCTCAGATTCCTTTATATCACATTCCTGTCACAGACTGATAATTTCTTTGTGATGCAGCTTTCCTGCTTTAAATGTTACTTTTGCCCATTTATCAAGACCAAATGACATTCTTATATCATCCAAGAAAGTCTTGACCACTTCCAGTTGTGCTTTCAGCTCCTCATCTGATGATCTATACAGTTTTAACTGATCCACCAAAAGAAGGTAAGAAGTATTTACACTTCATTGTTTTCTGGAAGCCAAATTGTAACCATGACCTGTTAAGTGGACATCTTAATGGGTTAAGGGTAAGACAAAAGAGTAATGGTGACAGAGTTACCCTGGAATATCCCCCATTGAATGTTTATCCCTGGCATAATAACTTGTCCTTTGTCATGCCTTTGCTGCAAAGTGGTTTACCACTGTTTCATGGTCACTGTAATGTAATTGATTAATGTAGGGTGTATCTTGTACATCTGTAAGCACTCCTTTATCCATGAATGTGGATGTCGTCAAATGCTTTTTTGCAATCTATCCATGCCGCACTTAGATGCTTCCTCTTTTTACAATTCTCTATTTTGACTTTAACAACGAATGATCATTAGACTCTTCCCATTTTTGCAACTCCCTTTGTTCCTAATGACTTTCTTTTATTACCTTTTTGTTCTAATGCCATGATTGAGTTTTCTTCTAAATGACTATAAAGTCTGCCAGCATCAATTCCAGTGTATAGTTTATATATGTTCGGAAAGCAATTTATTGGTCTGTAATTTTTAGGATAGCTAAGCTTGCAGGTTCACTCTTAAGGAGGAATATCATTTTTCCTGTTGTTAACCAGGTTGATGTCTGTTTAAGGTCTGCATGTAAGTAGTTCTTACTCAGGGATAAATCTTCATGTAAAGATGTTAATACTTTTAACCAGAAGGTAGGTACTGCATCTGGGCCTGGGGTTTTTCATTTAAAATCTTTTCATAATTTTGTTCAAGTTTTCTGGCTGTTACTTCATCCCATTTCATATCTTGTGCATTTGAACTTCTTACTGTTTCTTGTACTATTTCAATCCATTCAGCATCTTTATTATGTTCCACAGGGTCTTCATAGATATTTCTCCAAAATGTGTTGATTTCTACTTTTTTGCTGGTGGTCCCATTCCGTTTGCTTTATTTCCCAATTCTCTATAAAACTTTTTTGGGTCATCAATGAATTGCTTATTCTGTACTTTTCCTTTATATTTATCTGCATATCTTACAAGTTTTTCTGTCTGTGCTCTCTATGTTTATTATTTGCAGTAGTGTGTAATAGATCATAGTCTCTTCTAATACTACGCATCGTTTTTATCATGTCCATCTTTCTGAGTATCTTAGTTGAGAGCTTCCCTCTTCTGTATTCTTCTAACAGTGACACTTCTCGTCTTAATTGCTTTATAGTTTTCTCTGTTCATTAATTGCATGATGGCATTTGATGTCTTCACTTCCTTTCCCTTATTGACCTGTATTTTTGTGGTAAGACTTTATCTGTTATTAATTTAGCTGCACGGTAATGTATCCTGTTTACGTCTATGTCACATGAACGTCTGTTATTGGTCTTGATTGCTATGTTCATTTGTTTTATCAGACTTAACATTTTGGGTCTTATTGACTTTCTGTAATCTATTTCTTTCATTGATCTTAATGTGTCTATTCATCTCTATTAAATCAAGCAACTCTTCCCTTAGATCATTTTCTTCTAAACTGAGGGCACATTCTTTGTTCTCTGCTTCCTGTGGGCATTCTACCTAAAGTTCCAGAACATCTTCATGTGAGATTGTGTTCAGCTGCGTCCTGCGTCATCTGTTGCTCTTTCATATGAGAACTCACTGACCTATCACTCCACAATATTGACTGCCTTAGAGTTTCCACCATTTCCTGTTCCTTCCCTTGCTGTGCAACTGTAACTGAACTTTTGCACTGGTTTCCTGCTGAAGGCTCCAGAGTGTCTTCATGTGGCAATTGATCAGATGCTTCCTGTTCCACCTGTTTTTCCTTAATCTGGGGACTCACTGTTCCATGATGCTGTGACGTCACCAGAGTTGAATTTCCTAAACAAAATCTTCACTTTGCAGGTAATCCATAACTTCAGTTTGTTTGTTTAATTTTTCCATTACTAATCATTTTTCTACTTTCCCCCCTTTGTTGTTGTCTAATTTTTTTGTATTGTGAAATTTTCCAAATCCAGATGCCTTTGAATATATTCCTGTCCAAATATCTTTGGTGCTGCTTTTTTTGTATTGATTAGTTTTGCTTTCTCCTTTGCATAAATATTGTCTTACCTTTTCACATGACCATATTTCTTTTTTTGGATATCTGCCCACTCGACCTGTTTCTCTTTATCTTAGGGGACTTATTGTTCTATCATGTTGCAATTTAACCTGTGTTAAACTTTCTACACTAAATACTTCATTTCGTACGTATTCCATAACTTCAGCTTCTATTTGTTTAACTTCTACTTTGCTAATCTTCTGTTTTGCATTCCCCCTTTGTGATCTTATTTTTTGTATTATGACATTTTCTGTATCTGGGTACATTTGCCTGTATTTCTCTTCAAATATTTTTGGAGCTGCTTTTTGTATTGATTAGTTTGGCTTTCCCCTTTGCATAAATGTTACACCATAGCAGATCTCTCTTTTTTTCCATGTCCAGGTTTCCTTTTTTTGTACCTTTCTAAAATCTCTGTTTCATTGTTTATATTTCTGCATTTCCTCAGTTGCTTTTTCCAAACAGCCCAAAGTTTTTTGGTCTATATAATGTTTTATGAATCTCTTGTATTAATAAAAAATCTGCATTTGAAGTTTTTGACGTTTTTTTTTTTGTGTAATGCTTTTCTTTCCTCTAAATATCTCTCTCAATTTATTTTTTTTTGAATATCTTCTATTCAGAAATTCTGAGCTTTGTACATAATAGTAACAATACGTAATTTCTTTCTTATCCTCAGTAGTCCTTTGTATCATCTTTGTGGCTCTTTTTGGCCTGTCAGTTTGCGTTTTTTGTGGACTTTCACTTCCTTCTACAACAGGGGGGCCATCCTCCCCTGAGCCTGGCCTAACCCCATTGTAGGAATATTTCAGTATCTTAAAGTTTCTACACTTATTTTTTTGCAGTTCTGGCACTAGCGCACCTACCAGGATTAGGCACTTGTTTATCCTGGGACTTGTGCACCCAGCTGTCCTTTTTTATTTTTTAACCTACTTCTGTCCCCGGTATATGCTATATAAAATAGTCTTTGTCAGTGTCCTCTTGGTGAGATTTTATAAAAGCAGGATCCACCTTGTGAAGGTACTTACTAAGACTTGAAGATTAATTCTGTTCCAGCAGTACTACTCTCCTTTGCATGCTGATTTTATCCTTTCTCCATCCAGATCCCTATGTAGCCTATTTAGAGATGGAGGTATGGGGCAGACTTCCACATGTTTTTTTACTCCCCCAGGACTTTGTGCAGTGACTACTTTACCTGCACCGAGCTGACCCAATCATTGTGGGGGAAGCAGGAGCTAGGTATTTCTTGACTAGGGAATTCATTACTGCCTGGGAATCTCTATAGGACCTCCATTCTTCAACAACAGTCAGATGATAGGAAGCAGGAAAATGTTCTGGTCCTGGTGTGGCAGCCTGTCCTCAACTTCTGGAATCATTATTGCCTCAGCTTGCTCTTTTGAGTTTTGCATTCACTGTCTTGTGAAAGGAAGTGTGCCTCTGCTGCATCCCCATCCACCTTGGGTATATAGTGGGAATGCACTATTGACAGCATAGACTTAGCAAGTTCAGACTCCACTAGATGAACACCCAGTGCTGCTGCTAGATTTCACCCATGAGTTAAGTCAGGGCCACAACCCTTCCCCAAGATGGCTGACCTGGCAAAGGTATGTCATTCTTATTTTCTCCACCCAGCATCTGCAGGTAACCAAGTCACTAATCAAACTTGGCACACCTGCACCAGATTCATGGTTGTATCCATCTATGCCACAGTGGGGTGCAGGAGTGTACAGCAATCCTACAAAAGCAATTAATTATTAAATATCGCTCCTCTTTGGTAGCAGGTACATAATGGTCCATGGTAGACTGGTCATGATTTAGTAAGGGTCAATTAGTCAAAATAGACCAGAATATACAAAGATGAATTTATTGGGGTTTACATAAGAGGAAAAGCCAGCTTGGCAAGATTTAGCAGATAATCCTTAACATTGTAGTCAGATTTTGTGATATGACTCCTCATTATCAAGTGGGAGAGCAACTCTGTGATATATTTGAGTATCATTATTGTCCCCAGTGTAGATGATATGGCCAAGATGTCACTAGATATTAGACTAGTGAAAAGTATGAACGTATCCAAATTCTGGGAACCGTATCGCAGATGTTACAAAGGCTGCAAATGTATTCATGATGATAGTCCTACTGGGTCTGCGTACGTATGCTTCTCCTTACCTCTTGGCATTTAGTACCGTGCAAGAATATATGAAGTTTAGATGACCTGGGATTACAGTATATACCTGGTTAGTTGAGCTACAACCTTCAGCCTCACAAGACATCTTGGCAATGTAAGGATGTCCTTTCTTCCAACCTGGTGTGGAATCGGCTGAAATCACACCTGCTCTGCAGTTTTCTCAGGAATTATCTGACACTATGTTCTCAAATACTTAGTCTAGCAGAGGATCCATTTCTTTTTAATCCGGGATCCCAGCCTCAACCAGACAGGGCCTCCACAAACCTCAGAGGCCTCCCTCTCCCCTTATGAAGACTCTGATGCTGAGAGTCCATTCCTTCTGCCTCGGAATTTCTCCTTTGGGGGAACCTTGCATGAGGGAACAGGGATTTCATTGGCAGGCAGGGTCAGGATCAGACTGCAGAGAGAGGCTTAGAACTTTCTCTTTTTGCCACACACAGCATAGGCCTTTAGCCATACCTCCAGTCCTTTCTGTTGTTTAGGCTCCTTTTTGCAGATCGAGACTATCTCCCAGGGACCTAGGGCTGTAGCAGCTACCTCTGCCAAACCCCCCCTCCCTCTGAAAAGGAATCGGTCCTTTAGAGATGGGGGTGAAAAGTTTACACTTCTGCTACTCCTTCAGCTAGGGCCTTGAACTGTCAGTTTCATATGATCCAGTATCAAGAATTTATGCTAGACCAGTTAACCAAAAAGCTGTCCTCAGATGAATCATTAGACAAAATCTGTTCAGGAAATGGTACATAACATACAGCAAGTCAGTAACCATTCTTAAAATGCGGCTATGATGCACTGGAGGCTTCCTTTAGATCAGCCATGACTGGCACAGTTATCAGAAGGCATGCATGGTTAAAAGACCATGTCAAATCAAAACTACTAGATGCTCCTATGGACAAGATCAATTTGTTTGGCTCTCCTGCACAACAGGTGCTGAAGAAGATGGAAGAGAAGGCAAAATCTGTCCAGACAGTGAAAGATTTAGACTCCTCCAGAGCTCAGACAGCCACAGACACAGCCACCACAACAACTAGAAGCACCCTTGCGGGGAAGCTAGCTTTATTTTCAGTAAACTGGCATTACATCACAAGAGACAAGTGGATTTTTACAGGTTTCACTTCCATACTCTACCAGGAACTCCAAATCAAAAGGCAGAAGCTCTAACACAAATAACTCAATTATTAAGGATGAGAGCTGTGGAAAAGGTACCATCTATGGAGCAAGGACAGGGATTTTACTCCAGACTCTTCCTGGTACCAAGAAAAGAAAGCAAATGGAGACCCATTCAAACACATACCTCATTGTTCCAAAATTCAAAATGCTGACCTACAGCAACTCCTTCCCATGCTGGGCAAGGGGTCTTGGCTGGTAACTCTGGACCTCAAGGAGGCATACCTCAGATTTCTTGCAGGTTCAGAGCATTATCAATTCTCAGCATTGCCCTTTGGCTTATCAGAGTGTTCACGAAATGCCTGGTAAAGTAATTTCATTTTGCAGGCTTCAGGGAATTCAAATCTTCCCTTACCTGGACGACTGCCTGATACAAGCGGACAACAAAAACAAGTTAGCAGAAGACTTGAAAAGGGTCATTTACCTACTACAAGCCCTGGGATATACAGTCAATATAAAAAAGTCAAGACTGATACCATCCCAAAGGATAACCTTTTTGGGTACAGAGCTGGACACAGCAAAACAAATGGCATTCCTAACAGTAGAAAACTTGGCATTAACAAAGCAGAGCCATCTAACAGCAAGAAAAGTCCTGCAAGCCTTGGGTTTCATGGCATCCTGCATAATATTGGTTCCACATGCCAGACTGCATATGAGAAAGTTACAGTGGTGCCTAAGAAATTTATGGTCTCAGCACAAGCACAGCCTAGAAACCCAAATTCCAATAATTCCATGCCTGAAGCAAGAATTCCAATGGTGGGCTCAGGCCTGTCAATCAAACAAAGGACTGCCCTTCCACAACACTCAACCCAGCCAAACCATCAACATACTGGACAAGTGTATACAAGGTTTATGGTCTCAAGACCAGCTACACCTACACATAAATCAATAGGAAATGCTGGCAGTAAAACTGGCAATTCAGACATTCAGACCTTTTCTTCAACAAGGCCAACTGTTGATAAGGACAGACAACACCACAGTTATGTGGTACATCAACAAACAGGATGCTGGATGGCAATGGACCTCTGGAATGTGGCCGCTGACAACATACAACATTCAGTTACAAGCAATTTTGTAAAAGAAAAAAAAACATTCTAGCAGACATACTAAGCAGAACTACCATGGATGCACTCAATCACCAGCTAAAGAAATTCTGCACACAAGGACACATCCACTTGCTTGGGCTTGGGAGGTGGACTCAGTTGGAAAAAAAAAACAGCATATGCATATGCATTCCACTTCCTTTGATGCACAAGGTGCTATTGAAGATCAAAGAGGACTGTCAAGGATCATTCTGATAGCTCCAGATTGGCCAAGACAACATTGGTACCCATTACTGAGGAGCATGTAACATATGGCCCCCTGCCCCTAGTTCCCTTGCTGTTAACACAGAACAACTACAACACTCTGCATCCAAATCTGAAAACACTGCAGCTGACTGCCTGGAACATTGCATAAGACCAATTAACCCAAATTTATCCCAAAGGGTTAAAGACATTATATTGGAGGCTCACAGACCCTCAACAAGAAAAAAATTATTCAGCAAAATGGAAAAGATACCTTATTTGGAGTACTGCAAAAGGACAAAATGTGTCACTGGTAAACATAGCCAACATCCTGGAATACTTGGCAGAGCTCTTCCACAAGGGCCTGTCCTATTCTTCCATTAAGATTCATGCATCAGCTATTTCAGCAGAATACGACTTGGATCCTCCAGTCTTCTCACATCCTCTGCTCAGGCAGTTTCTGAGAGGAATTAAAAATGTAAAACCACCTAGAAAGCCACCATTGCCAGCATGGGACTTGAACTTTGTGCTAGAAAAATTGACACTTCCTCCTTTCGAACCAGCAGCAACAGCAGAATTGCAATACTTATCATGGAAAACTGCTTTCCTGCTGGCAATCACTTCAGCAAGAAGGGTATCTGAGATACAGGCATTAATGGCAGTACAACCCTTCCTGATCTTCCATCAAGATAGAGTGTCCATGAGAACAAATCCTACTTTTATGCCTAAGGTGGTCTCCAGAGTATCCTTAAATCAGGCTATCCACCTACCTACATTCTTCCCCAATCCACAGAACAGGGGAGAAAGACTGTTGCACACCTTGGATGTACATAGACAATTACGCTACTACCTGGACAGGACCAAGGGCAATAGAAAAACTGACCAGCTACTGGTAGCATATGCAACAGGAATGGAAGGAAAAGCAATTTCAAAACAGACAATCTCTAAGTGGATAGGAAATTGCATTAGATTTTGCTACTCCTACCATGGAAAGAAAACTCCAGAAAATATCAGGCCTCACTCTACAAGGGCTACAGCCACTACCACAGCTTTTCTACGAGGAGTGGCTACCAAAGACATTTTAGAGGCTGCTACTTGGAGCTCCATGCATACATTTGCCAAGCATTATAATTTACCTCTTTACTCTAGATCCCGAGCAGGTTTTGCCACTGCCGTTTTGCAAGGGATCTTAACTACACCATAATTTTATTTCTCCTCCTCCTCCCCCAGTTTGGCTATGGTATTCTACCCATTTGTAAGGACTGCAGATGCATCCTTGAAGAACATAGTACAGTTTTGTACCTACCATAAATGTAGATGTCCGATAGGAATGCATCTGCAGTCAAGATTACCCACCCTCCTTCCCCTCTGTGGTACTCTAGGGTATTTGCCCATCTTGTAGCTAGCTGGGGAATCTATTATATATGTACATACATGCTTATATTTTGTTTGTCTCTACTATTTGGAATCATTTGCATTTATCCAAATTTAGCCTTCCTAGAGGGCACCTGGCATCTGGGGCAAGAAACACTGAGGAAAATGTGATGCAATAACTGCAGCTATGACGCCGGGTGAAGTGCGACACCAGCCGAGGCCAGACCCAGACTTGGACAACCCATTTGTAAGGACTGCAGATGCATTCCTATCGGACATCTACGTTTATGGTAGGTACAAAACTGTACTTTTTTCAGGCCTAAGTTGTAGCTTTTCTTAAATGGATTGTATGACACTGTTTTTCCCAGAGTACTCCATTATTTAGAGGATCACTTAATTCCATTGAATTTGTGTTGCAACCTGGACATTCGGATCCTCTTGTCTTACTACACCCTTTCCTATGGACAAATCCCCCTTTTCTACTTAACCTCAAGTATACGCCCACTCTAAACAGCTTAAAAGCTCTTTACAGTTTTTTGTTTTTGTCTCTGAGGTCTGAGTCTTACCATCATTAGTGTAATTTAAAACGTACCCATGGAGGTATGAATAGGTTGCTTTAGCTGTATAGGGTTTGTTGAACCCCTTCTGAATGAATTAATCTCCAATAATATGAAGTAGTTAACTTCATTTTATCTTCAACCTGTGGGTATTCGGATCCATATCGGATCCAAGCTGGCAACTTTACAAGCATCTGCTTCGAGCTCCAAGCTCCTCCCCTTTACCCTATAACACACCACTATCTCCTGCCTTCACCCAGATCTCGTTTGCCACTTCGTGCATCAGCATCATAATCTCCGCAACTCTGAGTGTTAAGAGTTTTACTGTCAGTGCTTTTCGGGGTTTGTTTGAGAGAGTTTTCTCAATTCGTTCCCTTTTCCTCCCCCTAAAGCTAGTTCATCAGTTTTTGTCAAAAAAAAAAGTTTATAGATATCGTGAGGTAGTTTTTGTGTAGGCCCTTCCCTTCCCTTAGTGTGTTTGTGGTCAGGTAGTGTGTTTGGGTGTTTAGGTGTGGTGGTTGTTTTTTTGAGGAGGTCTGAACAACCAAAACCTAGTTTTAAAAAAATGCAGTGTGTGGCCATAAGCTTTCACCAGTGGATGGCCACACTCTGTGTGTTGTTTGTTTGGGCGTAGCACTTTTGTCCATCCAGTGCAGCATTTGTGCAGGGTTTAATCCAAGGGCCCTTAAAGATGGAAAGGCCAAACTTGTGGCAAAAGGCCTGCTTCCAGCATCTACCTTGGATTCTTTGCTAGAGCCTCGGCTTCTTCAACTCCCGCCCAACCCCCCTCTCAGGCTGGGTCTCACCCTCCTGCTCGACCTGATGAAGGGGATGTTGCTAAAGGGAGAGACAAAAAGGACAAGACACAAGGATGCAGAGAGAGAGGGAGAGACAGAGAGAAAAAAAGGGGATAGGCCCCATAAACGGTCTGCAGATAGAGAGTCCTTCTGTAGCACGCCTTCTAAGGTCTCGAGACCTGTTTCTCCTCGGCTCCACTCCCCCAGATTTTCCTGTGAGCCTATGGAGCTGAGGCCTTCCTCTAGATCTTTCCAGCGACCAGCCAGATCTGAGTCGGTTGCTTCCTCACGCTCAACTCAGAGTCTTTCTGAAATGGATATGGACAAGATGATGAGATTCATTCGGACCCAAATCCAGATGGGAGTCTTGCCAGGCCCCTCTCCTTCTGGAGGGGGGACCTCCATGCCGTTCTTTCACCCGATTTCTCCTTCCCCGATCCAGCCTGCGATTTCGGGGTATATGGATCCGAGGATTTTCAGAGCTGGGGATTCTGTGCCGATGGTTCCTCCAACCTCGACTCCGGCGATTACCTTGAGTTCCTTGGATCCGAGCAGCTCTCTGGGCCGAGGATGGGGAGTCGGGATGGATGTGTCTTTAGCTCCGACCTTGTTGAATCCAAGTCGCTCCTTAGGAGCTCCGGCTACCCTAGCCTTGGCTCCGATACGACGGACCCGGGGAGAGCTTCCTCCTTGTCGGGCTCTAAGGAGGTGCACTCTCCATCAGCATTCAACGTGGTGGAGAGGGTACTTTCCCTAGGATCGAGACCTCAGCCTATTTCCTTGGATTCCTCCCAGACTCCCTCAGATTGTTACGACTCCCTTCATCTTGTCTCAGGGACAACCCATGCCAGAGGAGCCCCAAGCGGTTCCCCTGGAGGAACCCACCATGGCTCACGAGCCCTCTTCAGAGAGTCCCACTGAGGAGGGTCATCGTAAGCATACGTGCAAAAGGAGGCACTTGGACCCCCCTGAGTCCCTTACCAAAGACACTGATTTAAATGAAGAAGGTTCCCCCAGGTCACCTCCCAAGGATGTCTCCTTTGGAAACATCATGGAGATCCTCAGCTAAAGGGGAGGTTGGTCAGACCCAAAACCTTCTATGCATGAATCAGTGTTCCTGGAGGCTTTTGGCACAGGCCCATCTACTTCCTGGGTGTCCCTGCCGGTGGATCCTTTAGTGGATCTTATCACCACGCGGGCATGGAAGGAGCCTGACACCATAGAGCTGATACCCAAGCTCCCAAGCAAAATTCTCTCTCCGCCCTCTGACAGACAGGCATGGTATAAGGGATCCCCTGTGGATGCTGTGGTGGTTGCAGCAACCACCAAGAGGGAACTAGCTGAGGGAGAGTTCCTCTGTCCATCCTCCGGATAAGGAATCCACGATGGTGGATCGATTTGGGAAGCGAGTGTATTATTCAGTGACATTTTCCATCCGAGCGCTGAACTACTTGGCACACGTTATACGACTGCAGCGAGGCTTAGTCACAGAGCTGAGTCACCAAAGAGTCTTTGTCGAATGAGGACAAGCGTCTGTTCTCCACAAAGATGTCTATTCTGAAATCATTGTCAAACACGTCCATGCGCCTCCTTTCTCATGCTACGGAGGGAACAGCTAGGGCGGCTGGGACCGGCGTTGCTATGAGGCCACACGCTTGGCTCAGACTGTGTCAGTTTGCGGAACCCTTCAAGGCGTCTTTTACGAATGCTCCCTTTGATGGATTTTTCTCTCTTTGGGAAGACCATACGTGATACTCATGTCCAGAGTGAGAAAGATGGGAAGACTTTGTCTGCCACCGGAATCCACTTCTCTAGCTCTCAAAGGTCCTTTTCCAGGAATCAGAGAGGGCAAAAGAAGATGTGGTTCCGGAAATCACAGTTTTCCCGCGACTGTCAGGACAACTCGTCCCCTAGAGGCAGAGGGGGACATGACAGATGCCGGCCCAGAGGCAGAAGGGGTCCGAGGAACTTTGTGTCTAGGGAGCCCTTCTCGGACATGCCCGGTTACACCATCCCATTTGTTGCCCCTCCAATCCAACCAAAACACCTCCCAGATGTTCCACCCGCTCAAAGGGAGATGGAAGTGCTAGAGGTTTCTACGCTGCTTCAAAAATGAGCTATTGCACTGGTCCCCCCCCCGATCAGTCCAGGTCAGACATTTACTCCAGGTTCTTTTTAGTGCCAAAAAACACGGGGGACCACAGACCCATTTTGGACCTGTCAACCTTAAACCTGGCTGTCGCCAAACAGAAATTCTGGATGGTCGCCATGCAGTCCATTCTACCTTATCTTTGAAAATGTGACTGGATGTGCTCTGTAGACCTCCAGGATGCTTACTACCATATAAAGATTCACAGAAGCTCCAGGAGATTCCTTCGCTTCTGGCTGGGAGCCAGTCATTTCCAGTTCCGAGCCCTACCCTTTGGTCTCACCACAGCCCCCAGGATGTTTACCAAGGAAATGGCAGTCTTAGCAGCTCACCTGAGGCTTCAGGGGATTCAGGTATTCCCTTACCTAGAAGACTGGCTCCTCGCTACTTCCACCAAGCGTCTTCTTTGCCAAGCCAGAGACGTCTTCCTGCATCTTGCAACCCTGTTAGGGATTACGGTCAATGTTCCCAAGTCACTCTTGAATCTGGTACAGATTTTGGACTTTATCGGGGCACGGCTGGACACCCTTCAGTTGAAAGTTTTCCTAACTCCAGAGAGGGTCCAAAGTCTAATGGCTCATGTATCACTGAATCTTGGCCCCAGGTTACCGAAGGTGGCGGATGTTCTTAGAGCCTTGGGCTGTATGGCTGCAGCAATTTATATCCTTCCCTGTGCGCATCTTCACATGCATGTTCTACAATGGACTCTAGCCGTACAGTGGTCTTGGCTGGATCTCCCCATGGAATACCCAGTTCACATCAGCAAAGCCTGCAGGGCATCACTTCCCTGGTGGGTCCAGTCTCCAAAGATTGTAGCAGGATGCCCCTGTGTTCCACCACAGCCCAAGCCACAGTGACCATGGATGTCTCCCAGCTCAGGTGGGGGAGCATTATCTGGGGAGGATGGTCCAAGGCACGTGGTCCTAGATAGAGACCAGATTGCACATCAATGTTCTGGAGATGAGAGCAGTGCTTTTTAGCATTGCAGGCCTTCCATACTGTTCTTCCTCTGGGGACTATTGCAATTCAGTCAGACAACATGTCAGTTGTCTGGTACATCAACAAACAAGGAGGAACCAGATCTTACCCTCTGTGTCACGAGGCCAAGATAGTGTGGGAGTGGGCAGTCTCCACCAGTCGGTTTCTGATTGCAACGCACATCCCAGGATGCTCCAACATTTTACCGGACAAATTGAGTCGGGCTATTCTAATGCCATACGAGTGGTCTCTGAAGCAGTCGATAGCGGCGGAGATGATCTTTGTGTGGGGACAACCTTGCTGCGATCTCTTCTCATCTCCTTCCAACGCGAAGTGCAACAAGTTCTTGGCTCTGATTCCCTCACCAGGAGACCCCCCCCCCAGAAATGCTCTAGTCCATGCTTGACCTCCCAGGCTCCTGTACACTTATCCCCCGTTACCACTCATTCTGAAGTTTCTTCAGAAGGCTTGCTGACTGGGGTGCAAGGTGATCCTCATTGCCTCATTCTGGCTTCGTCAGGTTTGGTTTCCCTTCCTCTGGTCTCATGTTCTAGCTCCTACTTGGATTCTAGATCCCTGCCAGGATCTCATTTCTCATCCTTCAGCCACCTGTCCGCCCAACCTGGACAGCCTCAAGCTGACAGCTTGGTTGCTCCAGTTCCCTTTATTGCCAGGACTCCCAGTCTTTCATCTTCAGTGAAAACTATTCTAGTGGCGGCTCATAAGTCTTCCACTAGGAAGATTTACCGCAGTAAATGGAAACTATTTTCTATTTAGGCATCTCAGAGAAAGCTGGATCCCTTTATGGCCCCTGTATCTGCGGTACTGGATTTCTTAGCCAGCATTTTTCAGCAAGGGGCCAGTTCTTCCACTGTGAAAGTGCAACTGGCAGCTATTTCAAATTTCCTTGTTGGTGAGAACAGGAATGCCCTGGCCTCTTCTAGATTGTGTAAGGCTTTTTTTAAAGGCACTTTTCTTTTGCACCCTCCAGTTAAGAACCCTGCTCCTTCTTGGGACCTTACCTTGGTTCTTCAGGCCTTAGTTGCTCCCTCCTTTGAACCTGCCAGCAGATTTAAAGTTCTTATCCTGGAAGACAGCCTTCCTAGTGGCTATTACTTTGGCTAGAAGGGTTTATGAGCTTCAGGCCTTGTCTGCCGTGCCCCTTTACTTGATCTTCCATAAGGACAGGGTTTTTCTCTGCACAGACCCTTCTTTCTTACTAAAAGTGGCTTCTGAATCAAACATTAATCAAACAATTAACCTGCCTGTTTTCTTCCCAAATTTTCAGAACAAGGGTGAATATAAACTGCACTTGCTATTGTTCATAGACAACTTTGTTTTTATTTACACAGAATACAGCCCTTCCATAAGTCTGACCAGTTATTTGTGTCCTTTTCTAAGCCCTTTTTGGGTAAGGCCATCTCCAAAGTTTCCTTAGTTAGATGGATTACACTATGTATTTTGCAAATTTATAAAGACAAGGCTTGTCTCCACCTGGTCCTGTTAAAGCTCATTCTACCAGATCTATGGTGACGTCTGCTGCTTTCTGGTCTAGGGTGTCATTAGATGACATTTGTGTGGCAGCAACTTGGGCTAAGTCACATACCTTCATTTCTCATTACAAGTTGGATTTAGTCTCCAGAGGGAGAACATCCTTCGGCTCTCTGGTGCTCAGGAATATCCTTCCATGAGGGCCTCCCAGGGGTTTGAGTAGCTGGGGACTCTGTCCCACAGGTTGAAGATAAAATGAAGTTAACTACTTCAGATAAAGAAGTTATGTGCTCACCATAACATTTCATCTAAATAGTTATACTTCATTTTTCTGCAACCTTCCCACCCTCCTTCCCCCGAACCTGCTCATGTGATGATCATGTATGGTTTCTTCTAGTTTGAGTTGCTGATTAGTTTGGCTTGCAGCAAACTCGATCTGAGGGAAGGCAGGAGATGGTGGTGTGTTATGAGTAAGGGGGAGGAGCTTGGAGCTCAGAGCAGATGCTTGTAAAGTTGCTGGCTCGGATCCGATATGGATCCGAATACCCACAGGTTGCAGAAAAATTAAGTATAACTACTCAGATGGAACATTATGGTGAGTACATAACTTTCTTTTTTGTTAAAATATATCTACAAAAGACAGGCATGAAGCTTTGTACTTGCTTACCAGACATTACAAGGTAGATGTCAAGGTTAAAAGGATCAGGCTTAGAGAAGGCACTATTTTAGGTGCTCTTGTGTTATTGAGCTATCATCACTGTTGCAGTGTTCTTCACCTGTAGGATCTCCTGCCAAAGATAGCCAAACATATGGCCAGTTGACGTCCAGGATGGCTGCACATTGAGTAACAGCTTAATTTCAGCTCTTCCGGTGTGAAAACAGAACCTCAGAAAAGAGAGCCAGTGAACCCATTTTTGGGTAAATTTCGGCAACTGGCTAGTAAGCGCATTGCTTGGATTCCAGAGAAAAAGAAACTCAAAGAACCTGAAAGAAAATCAACCACAAAAGGTAAGGAAAAAGCACTGACTGAGAATAATTCTGCAGCTGTTCAGCAAAAAGCGGTGTTAGCTCCAGCTTTGGTGCAAGACCTGCCTTCCACTAACCTAGAGGAAAAACAAGTCACATTAACTCAGAGCTCATTAAAATAAACAAAACATTTATGGAGTATATCAACTCAAATAACAAAAGGCTAGATAAAATGGAAAAAAACTTTAAACAGATATTCAAATGAGGTGATAAAACTGCAAAACTCAGAGGTCAAAATGAAGAAAAGGCTGGCTGAATGAGACTAATCAAGAAGAGATGTTTTAAAAAGTAATAGAATTAGAGGACAGAGCACACAGGGAAAATGTGAGATTTTCTGCTATACCAGAGAAGCTTGAAGGAACAAAACTGTATTAGTTTTATGAAAGCACAGATAAGCAACTGGACTGCTATCCCACAGCAGGAGCTATTAATTGAAAGGCCACATTGTGGGTATGTTCCAAACCTGGCCATGAGAAAGCAACCTAGACCTTTAATAGTAAATATGCAATCCTACCAGCATGAGTTGATTCTGACAAAACTGTAGCAGAAGGATAACATACTAAAAGTGGAAGACAGCAGAACATTTGTGGAAATTAATACTCCCTGTACACCAGGCAGAAGAGGAGTAAATTTATTTCACTAATCAAGGAATGTCGAGAAGCAGGTATGAGATTCAAACTGCTGTATCCAGCTATCTTCAGAATATTCCTTCCTGGAGGGACAAAAATCATTTTTGATGCGGAACATACCAAGGAGGAAATACAAAAGTTTATCCAACAAAAAAGGAGCTGTGAAACAGAAGGAGATTCTACTTCTTATTCTTCTGGTAATAGACCACAGAGAGACTGTGCCAGTGAAACATTTCCCACTGTTTCAATGGAAAATGCTTGAGAGAGACAAAATAAATACAAGAGTTGGCTAGAAGGACCGAGAGTAAGTTGAAAAGGAAGCCGAGACTGGATTTTGGAAGAAGTTAATAAACGGGAATAAAACCAGCAACTCAGAATTTGAGAAATAAATGTGGACTTAACAAAGCATTAATTATATTTATGAAACATGACAGAACAATATAATGGGGATACTAAAGTAAACAGATAGTCCTTCTTTTATTTTCCTTATTTTCTCTTTCTCCTGGTTCTTGAAATGTAGGAACTGCAATATAACCAAAAAAAAAGTCAAGCTGTTCAAAAGAGTATGACCCAAGAAAAAAATGATGTGGTGATTTTTTTTTCATTTTTGCATAGGGGAATTAGTGGATTAAGGCTGTTGACTTTATCTAGTAAAAAGTTTTAAGAGAGAGAAAGTAAATAAAAAAGAGCTCTTCCCTAGCAAATAAATAATTTGTAGAAGTAATTCTATCTGGTTCTCATGTCTCCATGGACTCAATCTGTTAAAGAAGTATAAAAACTATACTTTTTTCTTTTAATGGCTTTCTTTCAGTGTCTGGGAGATAATGTTTTCTCATTCTGGGAGAGCAGTAAAGATGAGACAAAACCAGACTTCACTTAGTAGAAATACAGGCTGTATTCTGCATCTTAGCATGGATAAACTGTCCTTTTAGGTTGACCCAAGTCTGTGAGTGTGGCTGTCAGTTTGGAACAGTTGCTCCTATTAGGAAGGTAAAACTTCAATATTTGAAGATGTACATGGTTTTGTGTGTTAATATTAAGTTAGTAGGTTTTTGGGGTGTATTTTTGTTTGAGGGCTTTCAATAAAACTAAAGTTTTGTAAGATGTGACACAGGGACAAATGGATATGACAAGAAACTGTATAAAAGATCAAACTCCAAACATTAGTTTGTGAATGTAACACAAAAGCAGGAAGTAGATACTTAACAAAAAAGCTGTTACAGTTAAAGGGTGGGAATAATAACTTTTCAACATAATTATCCTTTCAGTACTATCTTTAAATGTTAATGGTATCACAGATATATACAAAAAAGAGGGAGTAATGAACTATATTAAAAATGTAGAGTGCAAATGGCTATGCTACCGGATACACATTTGGAAAGAACTGAACATGTGAATTTGATAAAAAAAGGTTTTCAGAACAGTTATTCAGTGGAATACCCAGGAGAAAGGAAAAGAGAAATACTTATATTAATTGCAAGAGGAGCTCCAGTAGTGATAGAAAAAGATAAAAAAATGATATTGGTAGATATGTAGTACTAAGGGGCTAATGGCAAGAGAGAAGGATTGCACTGGCATGTATATTCCATCTAAAACTGCTATAATGGAGCTTAAGAACATTCTGGGAGACATTTTCAGCAGGGAATATTACTTATAGATGGGGAGTGGAATTTGATTTGCAGCAGGGAAGATGCGTCTCGGAGGCCCATATGGGAAAATATAACAAAGGAGGGTCAACTATTTTAAAATTAAGTTATGAAAATTTATGGGTCTACATTGATTCACTGAAAACTCATTTCACTGAATTTCAGTTCACCTTCAAAAAATCGCTGAAAGCTCAAATCACTGAAAACTCATTTCACTGAATGTAAGTACTGTTGGACAAATAAAATGTATATGCCCTTTTCCCCACTGTAGTGTGATCCTAGAGTTAGTATATATAGTTAGGGGGAGTGTAGGGGGGTGTAGCCCCCCACCTACCTAGCTTTTATATTTATGAATCTCATTTCACTGAAAGCTAACAATATAAAACCTAAGGGTGGGGCGTACCCCCCCACAACCCCCTAACTATATATACTAACTCCAGGATCGCACTACAGTGGGGAAAAGGGCATATACATTTTATTCCCCAACAGTACTTACATTCAGTGAAATGAGGTTTCAGTGATTTGAGCTTTCAGTGATTTGGTGCGAGTGTTTTGAAATTCAGTGAACCTAATTTTCATTGAATCAAAGTAGACCCAGATATTTGGTATGGACGATGTGAATTCAGTAGGAGGAGTTCGGAGTGAATTTACATATTATTCCCCAAGATAAATAAAAACTGGGTTAGGTTAGACAGAACTTGCATTTCACAGCAACATGTGCATTTAATTGAAAGTTTTGATACTCATCCAATAACTATTTCAAATCACACGCCAATAAAAACTAAAAGAAAAATGCAGGGTTATGAAATAAAAATGAGACACTGTCACTTTTCCACGTCTCTCTTGAAAAGGGAGGAATTTAAGGAATGTGTAGTGGAAATTGTTCGGAGTTATTAGAGAAGACAGAATTTTTTTCTGAAAATATAGCTAGGGAATGGGATAAAATGATGGAAATGAAAGAAAGAGATGGTTAAGAAGCAACAAGAATTATTTAGAGGGACTTATAAATTTAAAAGTATTGCGGAATAGGGTGAATGTCACAGAACAAGAAGAGAAGCAACTGCAGAATGCTAAGCCGAAAATAAAGGATTACCTTGATATTATGCATCAGTTTAGAAAGTTTGCTGTTAAGCAACTGTTTTTTTTTTTTTTTGGTGATGATGCCAGAGAGCAAAAACTTTTAACAGAATGACTCGGGCAACAGAAATTAGAAGAGGTTGTCGCCATGCTTTGTAAGCCTATAACAAAGAAGATAACGAGATCTTGTAGAGGTACTAGAAATATTTCTGATATTTTAAAAGCCCTAATCCTGCCATATCACAGAATACCACCAACCCTTTTATATTAAACCAGTTTCCTGTTAACACCGTAAAAAGATTACTAAAGAAACTAAAGCCAATCACTCTAGCCACAGATAAACTTCCAGCTGACTATCTGAAAATTGCAGTATATCCAGTAGCCATACTTATAAACAGATCTATATCTGAAAATCTAGTCCCTAAAGTCTGTAAAAATCTCCCACATTCTACCATTACACAAAGGAGGGGATTCTACACAGCTGCACAATTATCACCCAATTGCCATTCTGTCTCCCTTATCCAAAATCCTGGAGAGATGCATTCATACACAACTGATGGACTACCTACACACTCAAACTTATGTCAAACAATGAACACTTCAGCTCCTTTCATAGCACCACCACAGCTCTGATGTCTTTTACTAATGCTGTAAACCATCATAGAAACAACGGACAATTTGTATTTGCCATTTTTCTTGACCTTTCTAATGCGTTCGACATGGTGAATCATAAATTTATCAATGTTCTCTCAGACCTAAATCTTAGTCAGTCCTCCACTACTTGGTTCAAAAGCTACTTGTCTGGATGGCAGCAGGCCATTCAGTGGAAACACAATCTTTCCCCTCTTCCAGTTGCCTTAGGAGTTCCCCAAGGTTCGATCCTAAGACCCCTACTACTCTCTCTTTTTACCAACAACCTCCATACTGCTACTCTGCACGCTTCAGTGATCCAATATGCAGATGACCCCACCCTAATATTTGCAACCCTTTCCCCTGCAAGACCTTAATTCTATAACCCAAGATTCCTTTCTGTCTATTGAAACATGGCTTACTAACTCACATCTTATCCTTAACCCCAGCAAGACCAAACTCCTCCTCTTCAACCTTACAAGATCAACCACTTCAAGTCCCTCATTCAAAATCAAATCCATAGTCACTCCAGTAACCCACACTAAACTTCTAGGTGTAGAAATTGACAATAACCTGAAATCTCAAACCATTAAGAAAGTGCACAAAAAGCTGTGTCTTCTATACTGAAACAAATAATTTCTAACAACACAAAAGCTACCATTGCTTGCACACATCTGTTATCAACTCTCCTCTATGCTTCACCAATTCTAACTTACCTCAGAAAAACTGATCTGACCAAACTCGAATCCTGTTATAACAAAATTGCCAGGTACTCCACAGACTTCCCATACAGGTCACTTCATTGCTCATCCCTTAAGCAATTGAATTGGCTAGAACTCCCTCAGCTACTACTGTTTAATCAAACAACTTCTGCCCACAAAATCCTGCATTAACCAGAAGAAAAAACTGGTCTCCAGAATGTTATACGACGACACTCCAATAGTAGATCTCTCCGTTCTAGTAATAAATTACTTCTGGACATCACTAAAGCTAACAACTCAGCCGGGGAATTACTCTTCTCAAACATCATTCCTAAAATATTGAACATATTACCCACCCAAATAACCTCTAACAGCTCTATAGTACAATTCAAAAACCTTCTCAAATCACACTTACAGTACACTTGGCTCTGTACCTACACTTGTCCTAGCTAGTTATTCCATCCCCTAGACAGTAAAATTCTGTAATTCATGTGCATTCCTTTGACTGTACTCTAGAAACTCTTCATCTGCCTGTATGGAATTGATGTATATGTCTGACTTTCAACTATGTAGCTATCAAACTAATTTGAAATGTAGATATTAATGTAAAATACTGCCATGACCATTGTTTAAGATTTGTAAAATGAAAGCTTTTTGTTCTTTACTCAATTTTGTACTTTTGTCATTTTTGTATCTTAGTTTAATTTGGAGTTTTTTCCCCAGGCCTCAGCTGAAAAAAAACGTGTGTCCAGTCAGACTTTCCCGGTAAACAAATGTAAAATAAAATAAATAAAAAAATATATAAAATGTAATACTTAGGAGTAACTAAGAAGAAAAAAATTGGAAGCTCTGTTATATGGATATTGATAGCAAGATACACGCAGTTAAAATGTTTGTCCTTTAGTGAAGTTGTGGATAGCAATTAATAAAGAGCTTAAGGATTTTATCTGGGAGGGGAAAGTGGCAAGAGTCAAGTGGGATAAGATTCTTCCAGTTGAACAAGGCAGTTTGGGATTACACAATTTGAAAGGGTATTTCAGAGCTATGCAGTTAAGGCTCCTATACATACCACAAGCAGAGAATAACTGAAAGTGAAAAGAGATGATGAAGCAGGGGTAAGCCAAGAAACAAGAAGAGACAGGGATTTTAGATGCAGATCCTTAAGGAAAATGGCAGTAACCATGCAGAATATTATATTCATAAAGCAGCAGAAAGTATTCTAAGAAGTAAGCCAACACAGGAATGGAGAAAGGAGATTCTGCCGATAGGGATGACTGCAGTTAGGGATACAAACAATAGGGGGCTGGAATTTGTTGGAGAAAGCTGGTTAGAAAAAAGCTATTGAGAGTAAGTAATTAGAGAGGGAAATGTAATAGAATGGGAAGAGGCCAAGAATTTATTTGGACTGCGGGATAGAGAATGCCTTTCTTTATCAAAGATTCATATCCGAGTATAGGCAAAGCGAAAAAAATAGGGGATCCTAAGCGAAAGACCAGCACTAGTAGAATTTTTAGTAGAATCTGGAACAGAAGCTGCCGTTAAAGAGGAATATTGCATGATAACTATAAGAAGCAGTCAGAGGAGGTTAGAAAGGATTGGGGAAGAGAGTTTGGATAAATTATTCACAAAGAAACAACAGGAGGGATCTATGTATGTCTCCCAAATATGCAACAAAGTCTAGAAGATTTAGGATCTTTGCTTGGAAGTGTTTACATAGGTATTTTTATACCCCAAGTAGACTCTAAATAATTTTTCCTTTGGTAGACAGCAAATGTTGGCGGTGTGATGGGGAAGAAAGAGGTATCTGGGAACATATTTCTGGAAGTGTAATGATTTGGCAGACATTAAAGATTCCCTGCAAGCTGTTCTGACTGAGATGCTGGGTGAGCAAATTGGTGTAACTAAGGAAGTGATATTTTTGAGGTCTGATACGGAATCAAAATTGCCTAAACATAGTAAGGCCTTGCTGAGTCTGTTTATGGTGACTGCCAAAAAAGCAATTAGCAGAAAATGGAAATGAAAGTCTAATCCAACTTTACTAAAAGTAGTGAATATAGTAACAGAGATACAACAACTGGAATTGGGATCTTTAGAAAAGGTTAGGAGCAAATTACATAAGAAAAAAATGGGAATTGTGGAAAAAATACATACAGAGGAGGAACAAGGTTTAAAAGAAGGCAGGATTTAAATGAGCTGTATAATGTTTGACTGACAATGACTGGAAAGAATATAAGTGATGTATAATGTTTGCAACTACAATTATGTCAATATAGTTTGTTTTCATTTATATAAATGTATGATTGCCTCTGTTATATGTGATAACGTAATAACGATGTTTCTTTAAAAAAAGACATATAGCCAGTATACCAAAGCCTTGATTTACTTGGGAGCATTGCACATCAGACATTTGCTGCCCATGTAAGTGGGCCTAAAGGTGACTTTACTCTCAATCCAGAACTTTGTTGCCACCAGTCCAAACACCATTACCATACATTGGTCTGAACTTCCTTCACTTTGCTGGTTATGCCTATGTCTTCAGGATAAGTAACTCATTGGGGTTTCTTTTTCTTATAATTTTTATATATATTTCTTATATTTATCTATGATGATGATAATGGGAATAATGTTGACAGATGCATTTTTAAGAAACCAAGTTTCTTTTTTCTTAATTCCCCTGCTATGAATGCCTTTGTAAAAATGTGTGAAGATGACCTTAGGAAAATGGCTACTTTGAAATCTAGTAATAGTTTTTACAATTTGACTATTAAAGAGAATGAGGCTCTACGAACACTAATTAATACAGAATTTTTAGTTATTAGACCTGCAGACAAGGGTGGTGGAATTATGTTTTATACTGAAAATTAAATGGATAGGATGTTTAGCATGCTTCATGATGAAAAAGTGTACATCATATTACAGAAATTTTAGGTTAATGGTATTATCAACAGACTGAATTTCTATTTATATGATTTGCTCATGACTAACCAAATCGACTGCAATCATTTCAACTATTTTAGTGTAGAACATCCAACTATACCAACAATTTATGGTCTTCCAAAAGTGCATAAAGATCCACAAAATCCCCCACTTCGACCTATTGTGTCAGGAAGAGGTTGGCTCACAGAGCCATTGTCTATATATGTAGAAAAATAGCTAAGATTTGTGTTGAATAAGGTAACTACTGTCCTCCGTGACAGCAAACAGTTCTTAGAACATCTTTATGACTGGGCTGAAACTCAACAAGCTGTAGATTTAACTGATGTTATCTTTGTTACATTGGACGTGAACTCTTTGTTCATGGTTATTCCCAACGATGAAGGGGTTGAGAATGTCAGGCAGTTTCTTACCAAGGAGAACAACTTCAGCAATACCAAAACCAATAAGATATGTGCCCTTCTAGATTTGATTCTAGAGAGTAATGATTTTTTGTTTGAAAGAGAGTTTTTTCTTCAGAAAGTGGGAGTTGCTATGGGCACGGCATGTGCCAGCACATATGCCAATATTGTTTTGGCCCAATGGGAGAAAGAAATGGGTTTTACCTCCGACATATACAAGCAGCACATTACGTTTTATAAATGTTTTGTGGATGATGCTTGGCATGTACTGCGGTGGTGGTGCTGCGGTAGCGTTGTCGCCTCACAGTAAGATGTCCTGTTCGATTCTCAGCTAGAGCGTCTTGTGTGTGAAGACATGCGTGAATGGGCATACCTTTGTTGAAGGTTGTGCATCAGGGCCGGCAACTCGGCACGTAAAAATCTATTGCCAATCATTAGTGGACCAGAGTTCTGCTGTGACGACCCCTAACCAGGAAAAGTTGAAAGACACAAACATCATCTTTGCTTTGCATGGTGATGACACACAATTAGATACATATGTTAGGTTCCTTGATAACACAACTGGGTACCCTTCTCCCTTAGTCACTCCAAAGGTGAAATCAGCTTTCTGGATATAACTGAGTAAAAATATGTTTGGTAATATCTCAACCAGAATACATAGGAAGGATTGTAGGAAGAACAACATTCTTCACCGCTCCAGTATGCATCCTAGACACATTACTAAGAATATAGTTAAGAACCAAGTCTTATGCTGCAAGAGATTACATACAGTCAGGGAAGAATTAATGGAAGCCATGAGTCGCCTCACTACCGAGTTTGTTGAGAGAGGATATAAGAAGTCTGATATTGACAGAGCGATAATGGAAGTAGATTCATATGAAAGTTACAAAACCAAACCCTACTATTCAGATGAGCATCTAGTGAATGCACTCCCAGAAAGGCAGATCTCCTCAACATCTGTGAATAGGCTATGTCTTACTTTTTCTAATGATGTCAACAAGACATGTGACATCATTAAAAATAACTGGCCCATTCTCCTTACTGACCCTGAAATCAGTCGTGTTGTTGGTTCTGTACCCAGTTTTAGTTTCAAAAATGGCAAGAATTTGAAAAAGAAACTTTGTTACAAACAGAAGAAAATATGTGACAGGTTTGTCTCTCAGCGTAGAGGGACTTTTTATTGTAGAAATTGCAGAATTTGTAATAGTATTTGGCCTACTTGCATGGTTTTACACCCTGTGCATCAGAAGCCTGTAGAGTTTTTATTTTATGTAGATTGCTCTACTAAAAACATTGTGTATTTTGCTAAGTGTAATCTCTGTAGTGCATTCTACACTGGTAAAACCAATAGAACTTTAAAGGAAAGGGTAATGGAACATCTTAATGATATTAGGAACAGCAAGCTTACTAATGCACTAGCCAAACATGTTTTAGATTGTGGATACCAGCACAATTTAAAATTTTTGATTTTGCAGAAAATGAATGTAAGTTTTAGAGAAGGTGACATTAACAATGAAACTAAATATGCTGAATTAAGGTGGATAGTGGACTTTAAGGCATACGTATCACCTGGCCTCAACAGTGCTGTGCCCTTAAAACCTCTCTTGAAAAAAAGAGGGTTGCTTCACTGATTTTTAAAGAATTTTTATTGGTTGTTGGTTTTATTTAAACCTTGTGTGCTAATTTATTTGTGTATTAAGGTCTGATGAAGAATATTGCCTCGAAAGCGCTTACCTAACTTTGTGTTTTGGAATAAATTTCAAGTATTTTATTCTCCAGCCTACAAGCCTCTTTATAGGTTCATAGGTTCATAGATTAGTACTAAGCTAACTGCCCTTGTGAGCCATTTTAAGCCTAGCCAATTGTTCCTTGTGAGACTCAAACTCTGCACCTTGTGTTTGCAAGGCAAACACCTTAACCATTAGGCCACCCTCCCAACCCTATTAATGATACATTTTATCTCTTTTCCAGATTGTGAAGATTTTATTTATTTTAAATTTGTTTACTGGGAAAGTCCGACTGCATACAGGTCCATTTTCAGCAGAGGCCCAGGGAGAAAAGCTCCGCAATACAATATAGTGCATGAGAGAAGAGAAAAAAAATGGAGCATACTTATAGCAAACATACACAATATGTTAGAGATTAACAATTCTTATAGTAGACAATCATCATGTTACATAATAACTTAAAATAACAGCATTTGTATTATTTTTACAGGTATAAGTTTTGTCAAGTAAATATCAACGGGTTCACAAGCTTTCAGGGGAATTGTTTATACTTGGCTATACACAGAAACGTTCTCTTAGTTTGGGTTAGCCTGGTGAGTGACATGAACATAGCCAGTGACTTAAATAGTGGTTAAAGATTGTCTTTGACATGCCTGACAGGGTAAGACCTCAGGTCTTTCCTTACTGGTATCCACTTTGTAAGTTTTCCAATACCCTGAATTCAGGTGTGATGCAGCAGATACCTCCTTTATGGCTGCTGCCTCTGGCTGTGTGATGAGGCGCTATTTATGGCTTTGCCTTCAAGCCTTGCCACATGATATTAAAGCAAAACTCTTGGATGCTTCTCTGAATAAAAAGAACTTGTTTGGAACTGCTCTAGCAGAGCTGTTTAAGACCTTGCAGGATCAGGGTAAGGTCAAGAAAGATTTGAATCACATCTTTGATTCTCCCATTCCCAAGTTTCAGGGAAACTATCCTAGTAAGATTGCCTTTTGTGTAGACTGCCTATACAGTCTTCCAAAGGTAAGAAGTCTCATAGGCATGTATTTTCTGATAAGTCTACTCAAACGCCTAGACCCCAAAAGCAGTCCTTTCTTGAAAAGTCTGCAGTCATCTGATTTTCTAACCTCCCTTCCTCTGTCAGGTTCCCCTGTCCCTAATTTTTTCTCTGTCTCTCCCAGTTTGCCAAAAAAATCACCACAGAATCTTGGATTCTCTCCTTTATCAGGCAGGGTTACTTTATGGCCTGGAAACCCCTTCCCTCCTTCTCTGATATCCTTCAACCTCTTGCAGAATAACTCCATCATTTTCCAGAGGTATTGCATGGTCTGTTAGACCAGTGTGCCATTCAGCCAGCTCCTCAGACTGAGAGGGATCTAGGTTTTTATTGCAGAATGTTTTTGGTCTCCAGGAAAGAGAGTTCTTGAAGACTTGTCCTGGATCGGGTCTATATTACATAGATGAAGTTCGAATCTCTAAAGGTCGACCTTTAGAGATCGAACATTTAAGTGTTCAAAAATGTAATAAAAGAAAGGAAAAAAAGGTAAACTGAAAGGGTTTTAGCAGGGGGGCAAGCCCCCCCGGCACCCCCCACACCCCCCCTACTTAAATATACCAACTGCGAGATCGCGCTTCTGTGCACGACAGAGCGGAAACGTGAAATTTCCCATTTCCTACACTGTAGTGCGATCTTGGAGTTGGTATATTTAAGTAGTGGGGGGTGTGGGGGAGAAGGGGTGCTTGCCCCCCCCCGCTTACACCCTTTAGTTTTTTTTTTTGTTTTAGTTTGTTTTTTTTTTTGTTTTTTTTAATTTTTAAAGATATTCGAACACTTAACTGTTCGATATCTAAAGGTCGACCTTTAAAGATTCGAACATTTAAGTGTTCGTTTATCTAATATAGACCCCCTGGATCTTTCCTTTAACACTTTTCTTATAGTGCCATCCTTGTGCATGCTTGCTCTTCACTCTCCATTTCCCTGTTGCTTCCCCATATCTTTCTAGTTTCCCTGGACTTAAAGGATGCCTACCTTTATATTCATATCCACCCTCTATCGCATTGCTATTTCTTCTTCTCACTTTCAGTTCTCTGCTTTGCTCTTTGGGCTGTTGATGGCCCCAAGGGTAATCACCAAATGCCTACCTCCAGTGGTTCTTTTTTGCAGGCTTCAGGGCATTCGGACATTCAGATATTTCCCTATCTGGGCATCCTCTTGCTTCAGGCCCCTTCCCAAACCAAATTAGTACATGATCTTCATTTCACCCAGTTTCTGTTGCACAGGCTGGGGTTCACAGTCAACATTCAGTCAGAAGTCAGTGCTGACTCCATCTCAAGATCACATCTTTCTAGTTGCAGGATCCAAACTGTTGCAGTGCTGGCCTCTTTTCCTGCCATCAAGTTTCTCTCTCTCATGAATTATTTTCTTTCCTTGCTTCCTCTGTTCTGCTTTCCACACAGGAAGCTTCTAAGGGCTCTGGAGCTCATGGCTTCTACCATCTCCCTGCTTCCCTGGGCCAGGCTTCATATGAGAAAGTTTCAGTGGTGTCACAGGTCATTCTGGCTCCAACACCGCCACCCTCTAGACTCTGATTCCTCTGCTCCCTTGTCTCAGACTTGGGACTTCACTAGTGGATTCAACAGATGACTGTTTAACCTCCTCAGCCATCTCAGGAACACTTCATGGATGCCTCGGAGCTGGAGTGGGGAGCCGTTTCAGACACCCAGAAGGTTCTAGGCTGTCTGGTCCCCTCATCAGACAGCAGATCAGATCAACAGCAAGGAAGTGAGGGCTCTTATTTTGGCTCCTCAAGCTTTCCACTTGCTCTGGATCCCAGGTCCCTTGAACATTTTTACAGACAGCACCACAGTTATGTGGTACATCAACAAGCAGGGAGGTGCGAGGTTTTACCTTCTTTGCAGACTAGCCCTTCAAGCCTGGGAAATAGCAGTCATTCTGCAGGTGACCCTACAGATAGTCTACATACCTTCAAAATGCATTCTATCAGCAAGTTCGGGACACAACCTCTTGAATAGATGCTTCTCAAAGATGTGTTTCTGGACATTGTTCGTCAGTGGGGTATTCCTCAAGCAGGATCTCTTTGCCCTCTCCTCTGAACAGACAACTCCCTCAGTTTTGTTCCAGAGTCCCAAGTCCTTTGGCTTGGAAATTGGATGCTATGCCTTTCTCTTGGAAGGGAATGTTCTTTTATGCTTTTCCTCCCCTTCCTCTTCTTCCCAAGGTCCTTCACAAGATGAAGAGGGACACTCCAGAAATCATCTTGGTGACTCCTTTTTGGCCCAGATAGCACTGGTTCCCCCTCTTGCTCCATCTGGCTTGGGGCAGTCATCACAAGTTACCTCACTGCATGGGCCTTCTCACACGGGACATTGGATCTCTCCTTCACCCTCACTTGTCCACTTTTCAACTGAAACTTTGGGTGATAGGGTTTTGCTTCATTTCTGACACAGGTTTTCTGAGGACATGCTTAGTGTCCTGCAGGAGGCCAGAAAACCCAATACCAGAAAGTCATATATGTCCAAATGGAAGAGGTTTTCTGTCTGGTGTCTTAAACATCAGCAGGATTTCTTTTTAATGTGGGACCCCATTGTTCTTTCCTACCTTTGTGAACTGCTACATATGCTGGCTTAGCATATTCTTCAGTGAAAGCTCATTTGTCAGTCTTTGCCCTGACTGCCACTGAATCATCTTCTTGCCTCTAGATTTTAAGTCAAACAATTTTTAAAAGGCGTCCTTCATATCAGACCCACAAGAGAACCTGTTCCTCTTTCTTGGGATCTTAATTGTGTCCTTGAAAAACTGACTCAGGGCCCCGTTTGAGCCTGCTGCTGCTTTGCAACATTGCACCTAGAAAACTTATTTATTGCTTTAACCTCCTCCAGGTGGATTTCTGAACTCCAGGCTTTGATGGCAATCTCTCCTTTTCTGGTTTTTCGTAGAGGCAGAATGTCTGTATGTACAAATCATTCTTTTATGCCCTGGGTAGTTAATGTGCCATCATCAGTCTGTCCAGCTTCCCTCCTTTTTCTCTTCCCACAGCCTGCTAGTGTAAAGGTTCTTCACACCATGGCCTTGCATAGACAGCACGGATATTATTTAGACAAATCAAAGGCCTTTCATAAATCTGATAAACTTTTTTTCTTTTTATACCAGGACATTGAGTTTGGCAATTTCTAAGCAATCCATCATCCTGGATTTCCAAGGTCTTTCTTTTTTTTTTTGTTATATCTTTCATGGCAAACAGTTGTCTGCTTCTATTAAGGTTTATTCTACTAAGGCAGTGGTTTCCTCCAGGGATTTCTCCAAGGGTTTGGACACCAATTCCATACTTCACGTTGCTACTTGGTCTTCTGTTTACACATTCACTACAGATTACAAATTGGATGTGATTTCCAGAACTAGAGCATGATTTGCCAAGGCTGTCCTTCATGGATTTGAGAAGAACTCCTCCTTGCCTTCCTCCTCCAATTCCTTACAGTAGCTTGTATACTGTCCTAGAGGGGATAACTACTGCAACAGTGAGATTGAAGGACATAGTACAGTAGTCACTCCCTCCCCGCTGCCCCCCTTTTTCCCTTTTCTGTCGTACCTGGGCTGGTATTTTTTTTCTGGTTGGAAGGTGGTTCTTCTCTTTGCCTTCCTAATTCTGGATGTACATGTTTTCCTTTCCTCTAAGAGTCCTGGTTCTCCTTGAGCACTTTAGCTGTGGATTGTAAGCGTACATATGTCACCTTTTTGCCGTACACTTGTGTGGAGCTTACGTCTGATATACTAGCTGGACGTTGGGCTGTCCTTGGCAGGAGATCCCACAGGTGATGAATACTGCAGCAGTGAAAAGGACATCTACTGTTATGGTAAGATTTTACACAACTGTACTTTCTCCAAGGGATAGCCTGTCACCTTCCCACTGTGTAGATCTGGAAATGGAAATTGATAGTAGTAATGTACTGGTTATTAAAGTATATAATCGTGGCATTCTTTCTGCACTTTGTAGATGCCCCAAGTTTCACATGTGACATTTTTTGTGATGCCCACACTCTTCATGTGGATGCTGTCTAGTTGTTTTACATCCTTTTCCTTTTTTGGGATTAATCAGAAATATACAGATCATTCCAATGGGGTCTCAACAAAATGTGACAGAGAATGGGAGTATAGGGCCCTCTCCCTGGTAATTTACTGATATCTTTGGAGTCACAGCATGAAACATGCAGTTTGAGTCATCAAGGAGATGATCTCCATCTTGAAAAACTGCCCATAGAGATGGATCATTATATTAAGCAGAAGCCAAGATGTTATGAATACTTCTCCAAGGGTCTTTCCCATTAAAGATGTATTGTTACAGTACATAAACTCACACGTCTCTGCTTTCTGCTTGCCATACTACACAAAGCTTTCCATAATTTGTTGTCTGCACCCATTGGAATTGCCTTTCTAAAGACTGAGAAGCTTTGTTAAAAATTGCCTTCTTAGTCAAGAATTCGTCCTGTTAAATACATTTTCTGAACCTTACATTGAATGGTTCAGTTTAGATGCTTCCAGTCTGTGTGGGAATTCATTCAGTGAGCAGAACAGCATAGTGAATTTTGACGGCTGACAAATTTAGCTCAAACTTCAACCCCTGGTTCCCTCCACCTTCCCCATGAAATACCTATTAGCACACCCCCCAATATTAAAAGGTAGCAAGTCCCGGTGGTTCTCACTATGACCAAAACAGCCTCAGTGGGCCCCACAGTATCACGTTATGGCTTTTAAATAACTTGAAAGATGACCTGTGAGGACCACTTGAGTCTCTCTAACTATATACTCAACATGCTTTGCACCACGAGAGTGGAAGATTGCAACAGTTGTCCCACTTCACAAGGGTGGACTTTCTACTCTCCTCAGTAACTAAAGACCCATTATTCTGACTAGTCCAATATACAAAGACATGGAACGAATTATCATGGAACTGACCAAAGACATAGGCAACCTTCAGACACTGCACCCAACCCGATCCCCCCCCCCCCCCAAGGAAAGGTCATGCCTTTTAAACCTGGTGGACTCCTTGAGAAGGTCACTAAGGCAATGGATGAGGGGAAAACCATGCATCCTACCTACTTGAACCTGGCTAAGGTGTTCAGTACAGTACCCCCCTTGTGTACAGTCGACAAACTCACTGAACTCTGCATAAACCCCTACATATCTTGCTGGATTGTCATCTGGCTCACAAATGTGACCTAGGAAGTCAAGACTGGAGATACCACCTCCACTAAGAGACCGGTCACCAGCGGGGTACCTCAGGGCTCCATACTAGGACTGTTCCTACTTGGTATCTAATTCTAAGAAGTGAAGGCTAATGTCAAGGGTCTTTAGATGATCAAGTTCTGAGATGACAGCAAATTGGGTGCGATCATAAATTCCCCCCATGACACAAACATCTTACAAGAGGGCTTAACACAGACAAATGACTGGTGTCAAATCACAGACTAAAATTCAATTCCAGTTCAGTGCCTTTTTGGGAAAATTGCTTTTGATGCTAATTATTCTCTTGATAGAACACTCCTAAGAGTTGACCCTATAGTCAGAGATTTGGGAACATATGTTGACAGTTATGTGGCCTTTGATCAACTTGTGGCCAGGGTAGTATGAAAATCATTCTTTGTCACCCATCTTATAAGTAAGGACATGGCATCCAGGTCCAAGGACACAATATTGCTACTTTATTTGGCCCTTATCAGAACCGTCTTTGAGTGTAATGCCCATTTAGCATGTATCTGGCCCAGATCTATACAATAGTTGGAATGCTCATAAAGGTTCTTTACCAGGAGAATCCATGGTATAAACACATTGTCCTGTACAGATCACCTTAAAGCCCTCTCTCTTTACTCTGACTCCTACAGGTTACTGAGAGATCTATCCCTGGTATGCAGGTCTTCCCCAGATCCATCTATGATGGACCTTTTGCATGTCCGCAAAACAAACGTCATCAGAACCACTAGATCCAAGGATTTAAGTTTTGTTTGTGACATAAGACATGTTGGCGAGACAGATATATGTCTCAGAGGATCCCGATGCTTAGAAACAGGCTCCACATCCATGTGAAGCAGAGGCTGTCTCTAAGCCTATTTAAGTGTAACCTTGAAAAGTGGATGGGAAATTGGAAATTCACCCCACACCTGGCTCTTATGTCTCTGATTGATAGAGGCAGACAGTAATGACCAAATTTACATACCCCCCCCATATAACCTCTAGAAGCTTTCCAACTAGATACCTCCTCTTAATAAATGCCCATGATACATAGGAACACACATTGCTGTTGAAATTAGTGGTAATGAAAGTTGGTAGTGGCCCAATACAGGTATTAACATTAAACAACAACTTCACTATCTAGGTATATCCTTTTCCCAGGGGAATTCTGCTCAGTACCAGGATAATATGGCTAAATGTTGGATGAGTGTACAAAATGACTTAAACAGATGGGCCAAGCTTAAACTTCCTTTCCTGGCCAGAACATCAATCATTAAAATGAATATACTTCCTAGATTTCTGTATATCTTTAATGCAACAACGAGTATACTACACAACAAATTCTTTAAAAATATTATCTCACTCCTTTCAAAATTTATTTGGGCTCCCAAATCTGTCAGGATTAGTTATTCGAAACTCACTTTCCCTAAGGAACAAGGAGGTCTGGGATTAACCTGACTTTAAAACATATTATGAGATAATCAATGGAAGTAGAATATTAAATTTTGCCTCCTACAATAAAGATCAATCTCCCTGGACCCCTGCTTGGGTCATACTTTACAATAACTATGTCAAATCTTTAAACATAAAACCCTCTGCGCTCTCTTTCTTGAACAAAGAAAATGTAGGCAATCTTAAATTACTTAAAGGTATTAAATTTAATATAAAGTCACTACAAAACCTCTTTACCTTGAATCTGATCCATTCCTTTAATACTCTACAACCACTGAATCTTAACCCTAATCTAAAGCTGAATGGTCATATGTTAAACCTAGAACAATACCGCCTTCTCAAGAATACAACTATTTCGGACCTCTTCCCTTTCAAACAACAGTCCCTCTTGGATCTAAGAACTAATATGAACTTACCTAAAAAATATACAATTATATTAAGACAAATCAGAGAATTAGTACATATTTACTTGGAACACCCCTTGGTATCTGATAAGGATATCTCAGCCTGTAAAGCATTGTGGAACCTATTTCTTAAAAAAAAAAAAAAATATCTCAAATACCTACAAAGCTATCATGGCCTCCAAAACGCATAACGAGCTCATCTGCTCCAATTCTTGGCTAAAACTTAATCCTTCTATTACCCATAATCAGATCTCAAAGGCCATAAGAATCTGTGCCAAACACATACCCCTAAAGAAACTTAAATGCACACAGCTCATGATAATGAACAATGCGTACCTTACTCCTGACATACTCAACAAAATATATCCCAACTACTCCCCTCATTGTCAATTTTGCCCTAACCAAACTGATGATCTATTGCATGTTTTCTGGAGCTGTAAATGCTCATGTAAACTATGGTGTGCCCTGAGAGTTTTACTTGAAAAAATTGGATATGAAAAATCAACTCTATCTTAGGAATTTACTATTCTTCATATTCCACCTCCAGGTCTACTGGAGGAGAGATATAGAATCTTGATTTCTTTATTTATGTTAATTAAATATTATATCTCTGAACTGGAAAAATAGGCACATATTATCGTGGGAAGGGTTTAAGACTCTAGCTATTAAACACCTCAAAGCACATAGATACTTATTTCACAGCATTAATCAGAAAACATTTCTCAAAGAATTTTGGAGAATGCTTTTCGAACATATATTGAAATGAATACTTGTTCTTTGTAATACCCTTTGCTGATTATTTCCTCTTTTGTTTCGCTTACATCTATTTTTTGGGCAATGTATAACTGTACATAGTTTCTTGTGTATCTTGTTACTGTATGTTGGTTGTTGTTTATCTTGTTGTTATTATGCGATAAAACAATAAAGAGAATTTAAAAAAAAAAAAAGAAAGAAAGTTGGTAGTGGCAGGGTGAAGGTAGAGAGTCCTTAGCAACAACAGCTGAAAGAGTCACACATTAATAATTGATAATAAGAACACATGAATATTTCAGTTAACACGTATGTGTTATACAATGTCACACCTCTAGCAGCCTACATGAATCCTTGCAATCTAGAGCATTTTCTGAAAATCATCTTAAACATTAAATACACAAATGTAAATAATTAGTGAAAAGACAAAGCTATTAAAACTGTGCAAGTAGTAATTCTATCAGTAAGAAGTATTCTTTACAGTGACAATAGCCAGAGCAATTGAGGTCCTTCCGTGAATACAGTATAGTATGTTATAATGCACATAAACCCAGAATTATATTTTTGGTTAACTTTCACAAAGAAATTTGTCATTTTTTGGAAACTGTGCAACCTACACATATATTGTTAGAAAACTTTTGTTAACCAGACAAGATTTTGCATGACAGCAAGAAATTCCTCTCAGAGTGCATGTTTGAGATATTACAGAAATACGAAAATGTGTGCTTAATTATATAATTAGCACTATAAATAAGACTGAAAATATCTCAAGATGTGCAACTTGCAGTAACAAACATCAAAGGCAGTTTTCTTCAGCAGCTTCTAGCGTTTCACCTGATGACATGCATTGGTTTGTAAGTCATTTGTTTTTTGAAGTATTAAGTACATATGGAAATGTTTGTTTTTCATAATTACTGACAAACTAGCAATATCTCATGTACAGTGTGATAAAAATGGAAATTGACAGTGCATTTCCCTGCCTGCCACCATGGCATACCATACCCCTCAGTAGCAGGTAGGTCTCTCAGTTATGAAGTTATGAATAATAAGTGGCAAACAGTTATTAATTTGTCTACTGCTGGTCATCCTAGATTAATAGTCTTAGTGCCATGTTGTTAATGTCTTGTCCTTTCTAATACTAGCTGTTAGCTGGATAGTATTTGCTTCGTAGAAGATTAGTTGATCATTTTAGATTTGCAACCATTTTTAACTGTAGAACCAGTGAGATGGAAATACTGTTTTTATCACTTTAAACTTGTGTTGCAGTAGACATCCTTCAGAATCTTGGTACAAAAAGTAAATGTTTTAGTAGTACATTCCTTAGCAATTAAAAATAAACTGGCTTGATTGCATCTTATGTACTGCCATTATATATGCTGCAATTGCTTCAGTATTTATTTCTTATTAGAGCTATATAACATTTGTTTTAACAAAGACTGATTCCATATATTAAATTGCTTTACTATGATGCTGAATCCAGTACAGCTATCTCCTGTCTTAATGTTCTTAACTTTTGCATGTTTGTAATCTGTCTGATCTGTGCAGTATTTCCTTGCTATCTTTTCTTGCCTCACAACATCCCTTCCTTTCTTTTTCCCTTCAGGTGTTTCTCCTTCTCTTCTCACTGGTAGTAGTCCACTTCATCTCAGAAGTGGGCTTTAGATCTCCTTTATCTGGCTGTTTGCTTTCTTCTGTGTAGCTGCAAAGCAGGTAGATTGTATTTTGCTTAATCAGTCATGCATGCTGCTGCTTTTGCAATTTTTGAGAAGAGCTAAGCATGTTTCTGCTATGAATGTGCTATAATCAGTAATGAATAAACAGTTTTATTTGCTGAGAAGTACTGCATCATTATGACTGTAACATTTTTTTAGTTAATGCTTCATTCATCACAGGGGTATTGTGCTTGACATTTAGCAGTGAGTGCAGCGTAGGACTTTTAATCTTGGCTTTGTTTTTGTGCATGGCTTTGTTTTATGAGCATGGCACATTGAAAGTGAAAATATAATTTCGTTTTAAGTTGGTATGTGAACTTGATGGATTGTGGTGATGCGTGTTAAAATGTCATTAATAATACAATGCACCATAAAGTCTAATTTGCACAATAATGTGCTCTTTATCCTGCTCATGCATTAATTGTGGTAGCAGATGCAGGTTATTAGAGCAAAAGTAAGTCATTGCTTTGGCTCATTCAGGGGCCACTCCTGCTAGAACTCCTCAACACTATGTGATGCTTATGGGTACTGCTTTCAAAGAAGTATTTTTCCAAGAGGGCCACCATATCTGACATCTGGCAGCCACGGTGGTGCAGCGGTTAACGTTGCTGCCTCACAGCAAAAGGTTCTCTGGTTCGATCCTTGGCTGGGGTGCCTTCTGTGCGGAGTCTGCATGTCCTCCCTGTGGTCGCGTGGGTTTCCTCCGGGGGCTCCAGATTCCTCCCACATCCCAAAGACTTGCTGTAGGTGGATTGGCCACACTAAATTGACCCTAGGCATGAGTGCATACATGTATGCGCCTTCTACGGAAAGTTGGGCGCCGGGCTGGCAACTTGACACCGTAAAACTCCACTGCCAATCATGAGCGGACAGGTGATCCGCTGTGACGACTCCTAACCGGGAAAAGCTGAAAGAAGAAGAAGGCCACTATATTTGACATCTGACTTTAGTTCATCAGGACTGAAGAATGTCCATAGTTAATTATTGTATGCAATTATATCTAGTTGAGAGTAGGTGCAGTCCCACTAAGATTTGTTCTTTGTTCCAAAAAATGTGTTTTAAGCAGGCTAGTTTTTTTTTCTAATTTCATTAGTAAGGATTAACTTTTGCAGATTCAAGATATCCAAGATGATTTTAAATAAGTTCTTGTGGCCTAGAAGTAGCCCTCAAGCAAAGGCATAGCTGAATCATCTAGTACCCGCTGCTAATCCCTGATCTGGTGCCCCACTTCTCTTGGCTCTAATTTGTAGAGTAAAAAAAAAAACCTCTGCTTTATTTGTCTTGACTGTTAAAGCTTGATTAAGTACATCTCCCATCTTTGCCCCTCAGCTCTAAGTTGGAGAGCAAAAAAAAAAAGTGCATTTCTGTAGAATGCATTTGCTGCACTTTTCAACCAATCAGCATCTGTCAGTCGCATCCCCTAACACCTTCTGCTGGGGGTAGCTGCTCTATTTGCCCTGCCCTAGCTGTGCTTTTGCCCTCAAGGATTATCATACTGATTGTGCTATTTATGCTACTTTTTTGTCTTGAAGTGGCTTAAGTAGGCCACACTTTACAGACAAAATCCTATCATCTGAAATAGTGTGAAGCTGGTGGGCAAGAAGAATTCCAAGCATTTAGCAGGATCTTTACTTCCCTCCGAAAAGAAAAAAAGATTTGAGAAAGAGGTGACTGTCACTGAAATGACAAGAAGTAAATGCATAATGTCAGCCCTTAAAAGTTCAGAGTAGTTTTCATTTCAGGTGCTCACATAACACTTCCTGAACTTAGACTCCCCCTAGTTATATAACATTATCCAAGCAGGATGAAATTCTATTCTAAAGTTACCTCTAAAACCAGATATTTTTTGTCAATATAAATGCCATTTCACATATCAGCAGATATTCAGCTAACACTTTTGGCATCACGTTCATTCCAGCAAATAGGAAGAAGACTCAGATGACAGTACTTGAGATATAGAAATTACTGTACAGTCCTGCCATTGCTGTTAGTTATCAGATTAACCCTTAAAAAGGCCTCTTAAGAGTTAAATCACTGTTGCAGTAGCCTAAGCTGTGTGGGTCCTAGCCCACTGCTACCAGACAACTTTTCAAAGATAAAGGGTACCATACACATGCTGTCTCAGGAACTTGAGAGGATTGCCCTACATAAAAGTCAGTTGCAGTGAGAAAAGCTGGAAGTTGTCTTGCTACAGAAGAGCACTCCTTTGGCAGGCCCCATGGCACAGTCTTTCAGTTAGCAATCCTTCAAGGCTTGACATAGAACTCACCAGTTTGTGGAAAACCTTGTACTAAACTTATTTGGGGAAAATGTTTTTTCCTTCCGTGAAACTGTCATGTTTTGCTAGGGAAGTGATTTGAAGTTTTGGGTTTTCATTTGACTGTTCTTAGCGAATACTTGTATGAATAACTGCGTAAAATGTACTTTTTCTCCTACTGGCTTTGTGGGTTTTATGTATAGAGCAGGATTTTGTGCAGAAGAAGGGAAGTAGTTTCTGAAATGTGTAGACCAGTTCTCTCTGAATCCAGGTCTCCCATTCTGCCTTCTGCCTCTTAAGTCTGTTACAACAGATGTTTTGGAACTGGCTGCCTCCTCTTCAGGATTTACGAGACAGTGATCTTTTTCATTTGGTTTCCAACAAATGCTTCAGACCTCGTTTCTGGAGCAGTTTCAAAAGGAGTGAAATTGCAAGGTATGTAAAACAAATGAGACAAATGCACATAAACGTCAGTGTTGTTGGCTGTAATAAATGCTTTAAAAGTCCTTAGACATCTGTGGTTTCCATTGCCTTTGCAAATTTTCACAGCCAACATCACAGTGATGTGATGCATAAATAGGGGTACCAAATATGACCCACTTTGCAGACTTGCTGTGATAGCCTGGGAGGTAGCATCTCAGCTTAGTACGACTCTGCCAGCTTTGTGCATTCCAACAGAGGAAAACATTGTACCAGACAAGCTAAGTAGGACCAGGACAGACCATCATGAATTGAAACTTCACCCTGGGGTCTTCCAAAAATTGAGCCTTCTATGAGGATCTGCTAGCTTCCTCTCAAAACAGACAGCTGAAGAATTTTTGCCCCAGAATTCCTTGCAAGCAGACCTGGAAGACTGATTGTTGTCCATTGGAATGAGAAGGTATGTTCTTCTACGCTTTTCCACCTTTCCACTGATATCCAGGGTTCTTCTAAAGCTGCAGAAGGACTCCCAAAAGATTGTGGTGATGACCCCCTTATAACTGAAGCAGCAGCGTTTTTTTCTTCTGAAACTGGCCAGGGGCAATTACCACAGGCATCCTCACAGACTGGTTTTAATCGTACAAGATGGGTTGTTTGATGAACCCCAGCTTGAAAATTCTTCAGCTGACTACCTGGATGATAGCATCTTGATATTTTTAAGCACCCTTTTCTGAGTACATACAGCAGGCATTGAAGGAGCCTAAAAAACTACTAATAGTAAATCACATCTAAGTGTAAAGATTTTCTTGTTGGTGCCATTCAAAGAACCTAAACACTCTTAAGTTACTGTTCTCTGACCTTTTTCTCCTTTGTCAAGGTTCACTTGTTGGCCATCTCTGCTTGATTACTCTTGGATCCATCCCTTTGTAATCATCTGCAAGTCAAGCAGTTTCTAAAAGGGAGTTTACATATCCAGCCACTTAGAAAACAGGTGGCTCCTCCTTGAGATCTTAACTTTGTGTTTTAAAAGCTTGCTCTCTTTCCATTTGAATAAACTCTTCAGGCTGAAATGAGGTTCTTAACATGGAAGACGTTTATACATTACTGTGACTTCAGCTAGGAGGGTGTCTGAGTTGCAAGCTCTTACAGTGTCAACCCTACTTCATTTTTCAGAAGAAGAGGGTTTATTTAAGAACTAGCCCCTCTTTTATCCCTAAAGTGGTCTCAGGGTTTACTTAGAGCCAGTCTTTTAGTTTCCCCGTTTTTTTTTTTTTCTAAATCCCAAAAACAAGGTAGAAATGCTGTTCATACTCTGGATGTCCACAGCCAGTCAGATACTACCTAGACAAAACTCATTCCTTCAAAAAAGCTGATAATTTATCTCCTATAAAGGAAAGGGGAAAGAACAGCTAGCATCAAAACAGACCCTTTATAGATGGTTTTCTGCAGTTATTTATTTTTGTTGTTCTCTCCATATTAAGCCACTTCATAGCAGGTTTAGGGCCCATTCAGCTAGGGCTTTGGCTTCTTTGGTGACTTTCTGGAAAGGGGTGGATTCTTTAGATATTCTAGAGAGCAGCAACTTGGTCCTCTACATGCCTTTGCAAAGTGCTATAAACTGGATTCCCTTTCCAGGTCCAGAACAGGCTTTGCAATGATGATTTTCCAGGGGCTTGTGGAATCTTAATTAATTCAACCTCCCTTTTTCCAAGTTAAGCTATGGTAATCTTCCCATATAGCTCATGCTACTCCAACAGTGATCGAATGTTGACTATAGCAGTTGTGTGAGTAAACTTACCATAACAGTAGATCGCTGTTGCAGCAGCAGTACCCTCCATCCAACCCGTTTTTGCTGTCTATTGAGTTGTCACGGTGTATATGTATACACATACATACATTCATATATAATGTCCATTTTTTTTGGTTATGTTTCCTAGCATTTTTCATTCAGGGCCCTTGCCTCCCTTTTTTTCAGCAAGGAAGCTCCGAGCTTCTCACACTGCAGTTGTCCTTTATCTTGAGTTCCTCCAGAGTGAGTGGAGGGCATCATTAGCTTTGAAAAGCTGGGCGGTAGCAGTGGGATAGGATTCATATAGCTTAAGCTACTGCAACAGGGATCTGCTGTTGTAGTATGATCCAGTGATTTTTTCCATTCCTCTCAACCTGTGGGTTATTGGATCTGATCATATTCGAGGACATGACTTTAGACTTTTGGCTCTGAAGTTCCATTTTCACTCCCATAATGCTCTGCATTTGTAAGTCTCCTCAGATCCCGTTTGCTGCTCTTCTGTAACAGACATGGTCTCCAGAGCTCCCTTGGAGGTGCGCATGTTTCCGCTAATTTTTAGTGCTTATAGCCCTTTGTATTAATGTATTTACCTAGAGTTAGGGTATTAATACTCTGCCTTGGGAAGTCAGTTGTGTGTTTTTCACCTTTTTACGATTTTGGTCATTTTTCTGTCAGGTGTGTGTGCCTGCTTTGTGTGCAGGCCTGGCAGCTGTTTTTTGATGATTGCATTCCTTAGTGCTTTTACCCTTTCTCCTTGGGATTTTCGTATTGTAGTTGTGCTCTGTTGGCTCTGGGGTTAGACTTTTGTGTGTTAGCTGGCTATTTAATGCTGCTGTCTGGGTCCTGTACCTGAGGGGTCCAGGACAAGGAGTTCCAAGGTCAGGGTCATCTCGGAGGCTTTTGAAGCCACCTTTGCCCCTAGGTGCTTCAACCTTGGACAACTTGGCTCTGGTCTTGACTTTGGATCTATCTGGGGTGGCCTCTGGTGTGGTTACTTCTCCTAGATTTGTGGATTGGGAGGGTCCTTTCCCAGATGTTCATCGTGTTTCACTGCTGCAGTCATTACACTTGGGTTATCCTGCCATCAGGCGGGCCCGCAGTTGGCCTGAGTTCCAAAGTCTTGGTCCGGCGTCGGTTGCTGTCGCCTCTTCCCTGACGTCAGTGCGCCAGGGGTATATAAGAAGCAGCCGACACCATTTTCTTCAATCTTTCTTGCTGCGCGGTGCCCGAAGCAAAGGCAGTTTGCAAGTGCTGGTCGGCCGACTCCTGAGATTTCAAATTCGATTTCAGAACTGAAGTCTTCAATAAAGCTAAGTACCCCACTGGGGAAACTTTTTCTTGCCTCAGACCGATGTCAGTAAAAGTTAATAATTGTATTTCTTGTGGGAAGCAAATACCTCATAAGGATTTTCTTTCTTACTGTATTCCATGCCTAGGCCCAGATCACAATGTCACTAGTTGTTGGTTTTGTGCTAGATTTAACAAACACACTATTAAATGTCGGTTTGATTTTGCTCGCCATTACTTTGGGCGAAGGTTTAATTATACAATGCTGTCGGAACAACCGACGACCGGAATGCACAAAAAACACAAAGATAAAGAAAAGGAAAGGCATCCAAGGCCCAAAACTGATGACGAAGCCTCTTCTAGGCCAGTCGCCGGTTTTCTGGTTTTCAGTGAGGTGCTTTCGCAGCCCCTTACGCCCACTGCCTCAGAACCACAGGCCGCGATTGACTCCCACGTGGAGGTGCCTAGGCCTCTGGATACTCAAGGTGTTGGGCCAATGGAGATTAACCCTTCAGATGGGTCCAGAGCCGCTGAGCAGGCACTGGCTTCTGAGGGTGTTTTCAGGCCTACTCAACTTACCATTGCAACTACAGCCAAGTCTAAAACTGCATTAAAGACAAAGAAGCAAGTACAGCATTCACCTGGACAGGCCTCCATGCCTAAAAAACAGATGCTCAAGATGGCCGAAGACTTAATAACTCCGATCAGGGGTTCCCATCCCCCTCCTGATAAAAGGCCTAGACAGGATACAGATTATGATTCCTCTGACCAGGTTTCAATATATTCTGATTCCTCTTCAGACCAGGGATATTCTTTACCCCCCTATGAGGATTCTGATGCTGAAGAATCAATTCCTTCAGCTTCTCCTCCTGAGGATTATTCTTTTGGGGAAACTTTACATACCATGAGGGAGCATTTCCATTGGGAGGGCCAGGATTACTCAGAATCCAAGAAAAGGCTCAGAGACTTTCTTTTACTGCCTCAGCACAGGCCCCTTGCTATTCTGCCAGTGTTGGACATTGTGGATGATGTGTTCTCTGAATCTAGTTTAAATCCTGATTCTTTACCCCCAGCTCCAGTCAAGCCAGACAGGAACTACAGAGTCCCTGACTCTCACAAATTTCTTTATAAAAACCCTGTTGCTGACCCAGAAACTATTTCCCAGGGTCCCAAAGGGGTTAAGGCTTCCACAGCTAAGAATCCAGTTCCCTCGGATAGGGACTCTAGAGCATTAGACAGATGGGGAAAGAAAGTTTACACCTCTGCAACTTTAGCAGCGAGGGCTCTAAATTGCCAGTTTCACATGCTTAAATATCGACAATACTTACTGTCTCAATTAAAACAGAAAATGAGTACAAATGCAGAACAACCTGACTATAAAGAAATGCAGGATTTATTGCATGCAGCTGAACAAGTGGGAAAGCATACTTTGCAATGTGGTTTTGATTCATTAGAAACTTCTTGTAGAGCAGTAGTTACAGGATCTGTGATTCGAAGGCATGCATGCTTAAAAGAACAAAGTTTACCAGATCATGTTAAGGCAAAATTATTCGATGCTCCTTTGCAGCAAGATAATTTATTTGGTATTAAGGCAGAAGAGGTATTAAAGAAAATGGAGGATAAGGCAAATTCTATGCAAACAGTGAAGGATTTCTTACAGGTGCAGCCACCACGATTTAGCAGACATTGGCCTACAAAGAATTGGTCCTTTCCAGTGTCAGACAGGCCAGAAAGAGGCAGATACAGACGCCCAAGAGGCAGATCTCAGCCACAAGGATCTTACAGACCATGACAGTGGGGTGCTTCAAACCCAAAAGGAGGTGAGGACAAGTCACAACGTTACAGGAAACAGTCCCAATGACTTCCCCCTTCCAATGCCAAATTCTTCCCTTTTGGCAGCTCCCTTAGGGGGGAAACTAGCACTTTTTTCTCAAAACTGACAAACAATCACCCAAGACAAATGGGTGCTGAGTATTGTGTCTCAAGGTTACAGGTTCCACTTTCACACTTTTCCAAGGCTAAAAGGAATGCCAGTCTTGCCACAAAATCAATGGGCAGAGGCACAAAAACAAATTACAGCTCTCCTGGACATGAGAGCTATTCAGAAAGTACCACAGCAGGAAAAAGGACAAGGATTTTACCCAAGACTCTTCCTGGTACCAGAAAGGACAAAACCTGGAGACCCATTCTGGATCTTTCCATTCTAAATACTTACCTGGATGTTCTGAAATTCAAAATGCTGACACTACAACAGCTCCTTCCCATGTTGGGCAAGAAAGCTTGGCTTGATACTTTGGACCTCAAAGAGGCATACCTGCATGTCCCTATCAGACAAAATTGCAGAAGATACCTCAGATTCATAGCTGGTTCAATGCACTACGAATTCTCTGCACTGCCCTTTGACTTGTCTGCTGCGCCCAGTGTCTTTACCAAGTGCCTGGCACCAGTAATAGCATTTTGCAGACAAAAAGGAATTCAAATATATCCATATCTGGACGACTGCCTGATTCAAGCAGAGAGCAAGGACATTCTTCTACAGCGTCTGATGTTCGTAAAAAGATTAAGTTGCCTAGGGTACACAGTGAATGAAAAGAAATCAAAACTAGTGCCCTCACAAGAGATAATATTCCTGGGAGCCAGCTTAAATACACGGCCCAGATGGCTTATCTCACACCAGACAAACAAGGATAACTGGCTCAGTATTTTCAATTAATGGCAACCAAGTCCCAACTCCCGGCAAGAAAAATTCTGCAGGCCTTGGGATTCATGGCATCCTGCATACTACTAATTCCATATGCAAGACTGCATATGAGGAAATTACAATGGTACCTAAAAAGTGTTTGATCTCAACATTCTCACAGCTTGGAGACAGTAATACCACTAATTCCCTGCCTACAACAGGAGTTTCGATGGTGGGCACAGGCATGTCACCTCAACAAGGGTCAGCCTTTCACTCTTCCCAAAGCCAGGCAGACTTTAACAACAGATGCCTCTGATTATGCCTTGGGAGCACACATGGCAGGAAAATGTATTCAGGGCAAGTGGACCGCAGACCAAATGCATCTTCACATCAGTCAAAAAGAGATGTTGACTGTACAAAATGCCCTAACAGCTTTCAAGGACCTTCTGCATCCAGGACAACTGTTATTAAAGACAGACGACACCACAGTAATGTGGTACATAAACAAGCAAGGGGGCACCTATTCTTACCCCCTATGCAGACAAGTCATAACCTTGTGGAACACAGCTCTAACCTATCAAGTTCATCTGCAAGCACAATTCCTGCCAGGAAAGAAAAACACTCTGGCAGACTACTTCAGCAGAAACATGGATCCTCAAGAGTGGAAACTAAATCCACAAATCTTCAGCATGATAATGCAAAAATGGGGGTGCCCTGACATAGATCTTTTTGCCTCATCACTGAATTACCAACTACACAAATTCTGCACAAGGACTTATCACACACAAGCATGGAAAGTGGATGCTCTTTCATTCAGCTGGAAAAGCCTACATGTTTATGCCTTCCCACCTCTGCCTCCCCTTACAAGGGTACTCCTAAAATCCAGGCAAGAAAAACCACAGATGATTCTGATTGCTCCAGACTGGCCACGCCAGCATTGGTACTCAATCTTAAAGAACTTAGCTCAAGGCCCACCTTGGATATTGCCTCAAATTCCACACCTTCTGACTCAGCAAAACAGTCAGATTCTGCACAGTCAGCTCAAAACCTTAAATCTGGCTGCATGGCAGATTCATTAGCCAAACAGACTACTTTTCTCTCTAAAGCTGTTATGGATGTCATTTTGGAGGCCAGGAGACCTGGCACCAGGAAATCTTATTCAGACAAGTGGAAGAGATTCTGTGCCTGGAACCAGGCTCAAAACCTTGATCCTCTGGTCCCTAATATTCCTCAGATACTACAATACTTGACTGAGATGCTGGACAAAGGACTATCCTTCTCATCCATTAAGATTCATGCTTCTGCCATCTCAGCTCATTACAACACAGATCCTCCTATTTTCTCTCATCCATTGCTAAAGCAGTACCTCAGAGGGGCTAAAAACATAATACCGCCCCGGAGAGCACCAACACCAACTTGGGACCTCAATTTTGTTTTGGAAAAGTTCACTTTGCCTCTGTTTGAACCAGCCACTTCAGCAGAGTTAAAATATATATCATGGAAAACTGCTCTGTTTCTGGCAATAACCTCAGCATGAAGAGTCTCAGAACTGCAGGCACTAATGGCAGTGGAGCCTTTAATCATTTTCCACCAAGACAGGGTTTCTTTAAGAACAAACCCTACCTTTATGCCTAAGGTGGTATCCAGTGTGGCTCTTAACCAAACTATTCACTTGCTAACATTTTATCCAAATCCCCAGAATAAAGGGGAGAGACTTCTACATTCCTTGGACATACACAGGCAATTACGCTTCTACTTGGACAAAGCAAAAGGTTTCAGAAAATCTGAACAATTGTTTGTATCATATGCTGCAGGATCACAGGGAAAGGCTATTTCAAAGCAGACCATTTCAAAGTGGGTAGGACACTGTATCCGGTTCTGCTACACACAACATGGGAAACCTGTACCTAGTAATATTATACCACATTCCACCAGGGCAACTGCCACTTCTACTGCCTACCTTAGAGGAGTACCTACCAAAGATATCTTGGAAGCTGCAACTTGGAGTTCAGTGCACACATTTACCAAGCATTACCATTTGCCTCTTTATTCTAGATCCAGAGTTGGCTTTGCCACTGCAGTGCTGCAGGGCCTCATAGCCACACCAAATCCTCTTTAGAGCCAGCCACCCAAACTCAGCTTTGGGATTCTACCCAAGTGTAATGACTGCAGCAGTGAAACACGATGAACATAGTACAGTTTTGTACCTACCATAAATGTAGATGTTAGAATGTCTTCACTACTGCAGTCCAGGTTACCCACCCGCCAGCCCCTCTTTCTTATCTGGGACTAACCTATACTACCTATGTGATGTATTTGCTGACTACTGAAGGTTTTATTTTTACCTTTTTTGTATATTTTATTAGTAATATGTATTGCCTACCATTTTTGGGGGCACCTGACATCTGGGGCAAGAAAAACTGAAGAAAATGGCGTTGGATGCTTCTTATATACCCCTGGCGCACTGACGTCAGGGAAGAGGCAACAGCAACCGACGCCAGACCAAGACTTTGGAACTCAGGCCGACTGCGAGCCCACCTGACAGCAGGATCACCCAAGTGTAATGACTGCAGCAGTGAAGACACTCGAACATCTGCATTTACGGTAGGTACAAAACTGTACTTTGTCCAGCCTTCTGTATTGGTGTTCAAGGTCATAGAAAGGATTCTGTCCTGCTAAGGGACTGGTATATCACACTGTCTCTCTAATCCATTCTGATCCTCTTGAATACCTGGTCTTCAGTCATGTATCACCTTGTTTGGGGACAGCCTGCCACCTCAAGGTCTCAGGCAGCTCCAGAGTTAAGGCTTCCTCAAAGCCTCCTTGTTTTCCCCAGTCTCCCCTTCCGTGATGGAGCACAGAAAGGATCGGTGTAAAAGGGGAGAACTAGAATCCCCCCAAGAAACTGTTGAAAGAGGATTCTGACATGGGGGGGGGGGGTCATTAAAAAAATCCCCTTGTGATGGCACCTGTTTTGGCAGCCTTCTTGAGCTGATGAGACAAAGTGGGGATGGACTCCCAAAGCTCCTTCCCCAGCAGAGTCAATGTTTCTTGAGGCCTTCAATGTAGACCCATTCACAGCTTGGGTGGTACACCTTCGTGATGCACTCATTGACCCAGCGTGTTGGAGGGAGTGGAGAAAACCCAAAGTGGGGTAGCCTCTCCCTAGGAAGCCAGACATATTGGAGCAAGAGGTTGTGGTTGATGCTGCTGTTGCTGAAGCCAACGAAAAAGAGCTGTGGAGAGTGCACCAATCCATCCTACAAACAGGAAGTTGAGAGCTAGACTGATTTGGGAAGTATACTTATGCTTCAGTCACCTTTGCTTCTGTGTGCTGAACTAGATGTCACACCTGACCAGGCTTCAGAGAGATTTGATTAACAGAGATTCCAAGTCAGTAGCATCCCAGCTGATAGTTGAGACTTGCAAGTCTGTGGAGGCTGAATTGGACACCATGCTCTCCATTTCAAACATCTATGCATCTTTTATCCATCACACACACTGGATGGTAAAGGCAAGGTGGAAAGCACCAGCATTACAGTTTGCCTGAATGTGCTTTCATAACTTTGCTAAGTGTTTCAAGGTACTCTTCCTTCATGCCCCTTTTGATGGTGCACTTTGTTTGGCCCTGATATTAATAACACCCCAACCAGGAGCGGGTAGGATGGCAAGACATTGTCTGCAGTGGGAGCTCATTTTACCACCCCTCAGAGGACCTTTTTGCTCAACCAAAGGAGTGAAAAATTCTTCAGGACACTCCAGGTGACAGTACCACCCTGGTACGGGGGGGGGGGGTTCTTAATAAGATGCAGCCCTAGGGGGTAGGAGTATTCTGCTGAATCAGGGCTTTAGGGGGCCTTTCTCTAGGAAGACCTTTCAGGCGACCCTGAAGGTTTACTTGGCTGCTGCACTCTGGAGGCAGTCAGGCTCTCCACCCTCAAACTTGGCAGGCCGTCATATTGGATGCCTGGGTGTTGAGAGTGGTTAGCAGAAGCTATACTCCTCCCTTTCAGTTTTGCCTGACGTTTTATCAAAAATCCTTTTTAGATATTCCACCCACATCAGGAAGGAAGGCAACAAAGATTCAAAAGCTGCTTGTTAAATGAGTCATCAAGGAGGGCTCATCAGACCAGATAGTATCTTTTCAAAATTCTTTTAGATGTCCAAGAAAACAAGGACCTCTGGCCCATTTTGGACTTAAGTAGACCAAGTATATTCATCAAACAGACCAAACTCCATATGGTAACCGAAGTCCATTCTGCCTGTGCTGAGAAAGGATAACTGTGTGCACTTCAAAGATGCTTATCACCATATTGAGATAGCAAGGCACTCCAGGAGGTTCCTGTGCTTCTGGCTATCACTGTCAGTTCCAAGCAGTCTCCTTTGGTATCACCCCCCCCCTCCCGAGTGTTCACCAGATGCATGGTAGTGGTAGCACCTTAGCTCAGGCTGCAGGGATTCCAGGTTTTTCTGTACCTGGATGACTGGCTTTTTACAGTGACTTCAAGGGCATTGTTACTTCTGGCAAGAGGCAACTTCCTCCATCTGTGCTGTCCTTGTGGATTACAAGGAACTTCGAGAAATCCAATCTAGAGTCAGTCCAGGCTCTGGTGTTTATAGGTTGCCATCTGGACATGACCATTTAGGCTGCCAAGCTTCTTCTCTCAGGGTAATTATTTCTGCGTGTTCAAGCCCGTCAGTTTTTTCTGCTTCTAAGGCATCCAGTTTCTCTAGTTCTCTGTCTCGGACTGATGGCTGCTGCCATATTACTAGATGTTCATCGTGCATACAGCTGCAGTCATAACAGATGGGTTTTCCTGCCATCAGGCGGGTCCTCGGTCGGCCGAATTCCAAAGTCTAGGTCTGGCGTCAGTTGTCGTCACTTCCTCCCTGACGTCAGTGCGACAGGGGTATAAAAGATCTAGCTGACGCCATTTTCTCCAGTCTTTCTTGCCGCGCGGTGCCCAAAGCAGAAGCAGTTCGCAAGTGCCGGTCGGCCAGCTCCTGAGATTACGAATATTTTTCAACCGAAGTCTTCTTGAAAGCTAAGTACCCCGTTGGGGAAACTTTTCTTGCCTCAGACTGATGTCAGACAAAGTTAATAATTGCATTTCTTGTGGGAAGCAAATACCGCATAAGGATTTTCATTCCCTCTGCATTCCTTGCCTAGGCCCAGACCACGACGTCTCGGTCTGTCGTTTTTGTGCTACATTCAACAGATGCACTATTAAGTGTCGGGCGGAGTTCGCCCAACACTATTTTGGCAAACAGTTTAATTACATTATGTCGTTGGATACTCTGACTCCAGTTATAAGTAAAAAGCGCAAAGATAAGGACCGACATACGAGGTCCGCAACTTCTACCGACACCACGCCAAAACCGACTACAGGTGCTCTGTTTCTCAGTGAGGCGCCTACGCAGCCCCTGACTACCGACGACACTTCATTGGCGGTGTCTTCTGTGCCCGAGGTCACAGGCTCTTCGGCCCACACCCAACTACAGATACTGAAGCCACTATTGGCGGTGAAACTCAGAGTTTAGACAGACCTGCCACCTCTCAAGGCGTCTACAGGCCTTCCTCTTCTTTTTCCATCAAGGCTTTCACTAAGTCTAAATCAGCCTTGCATACTAAAAAACAAGCTCCACAGGGCCCTTCTCAAGGCCCCATGCCTAAAAAGCAGATGCTCAAAATGGCTGAGGATTTGATTACTCTTATTAGGGGTTCTCAACCCCCCCCCGGACAAAAGACCCAGAGTGGAGGAAGAATCCCCCTCCTCGGACCAGGCCTCCATTATTTCAGAACATTCTGAAGACCAGGAACATTCTTACTCCCCTTTTGAAGATTCTGATGCAGAGGAGTCCATTCCCTCTGTCTCCCCCCTGAGGATTACTCTTTTGGGGAAACCTTACATACCTTGAGGGAACACTTCCACTGGGAAGGTCAAGAGTACTCAGACTCCAAGAAAAGGCATAGGGATTTCCTCTTGCTCCCTCAGCACAGGCCTCTGGCTATACCTCCTGTCTTAGACATTCCAGATGATGTGTATTCAGAGGCCTGCCTTAAATCAGATTCTTTACCTCCAGCTCCAGTCAAGCCTGACAGGTATTACCGGGTTCCTGACTCACTCCAATTCCTATACAAAAGCCATGCAGCTGACCCAGAAACTATATCACAGAGTCCCAAGGGAATTAAGGACTCCACTGCTAAAAATCCATTACCTTCAGAGGGAGATTCCAGAGCTTTAGAGAGGTGGAGGAAAAAGGTTTACACCTCGGCCACCTTAACCATGAGGGCATTAAACTGTCAATTCCATATGGTAAAGTACCAACAATTTCTGTTATCACAGTTGAGAAACAAAATGTCACAACCTGAACAACCAGACTTGAAGGAGTTGCAGGATTTGATACATAGTGCAGAACAAGTGGGTAAACATACCTTGCAATGTGGTTTTGATGCTTTAGAGGCCTCATGTAGAGCTGCTGTTACAGGATCAGTCATACGTAGGCATGCCTGGCTCAAAGAGCAAACCTTACCAGATCATGTCAAAGCTAAATTGCTAGATGCCCCTCTGCAAAAAGATGTATTGTTTGGTGTTAAAGCTGAGGAGGTATTAAAGAAAATGGAGGAGAAGGCAAAATCAATGCAAACAGTAAAAGATTTCCTACAGGTACAACCTCCACGTTTCAGTAGAAATTGGCCTTCTAAAAATTGGTCCTTTCCAGCCACGGACAGGCCCCAAAGAGGTTGATACAGGCGCCCGAGGGGCAGAGGGCAATCTCAAGGATCATTTAGAGGCAGACAATGGCAAGCACCCACACAAAGAGCTGGTGAGGATAGTTCACAGCTATTCAGAAAGCAGAACCAATGACTTTCCCCTTTGCATGCCAAGCAAGGCTCAAATGGCAGCACCTTTAGGCGGAAAACTGGCATTATTTTCGAAAAATTGGCATATTGTCACAAAAGACAAATGGATCCTGGACATTATAGACAGATGCTACAGATTTCACTTTCACACCCTTCCAAAAATGAGAGGCATGCCAAACCTGCCACACAATCAAAGGGCAGAGGAACAGAAACACATTTCAGATCTCATGGACATGAAAGCTATTCAAGAGGTACCTGTACAAGAACAGGGTCAAGGTTTTTTATTCCAGACTATTCCTGGTACCAAGGAAGGGAAAAGATTGGAGACCTATTTTGGACCTATCCATCCTAAACACATTTTTACTCGTGCCAAAATTCAAGATGCTCACATTACAGCAGCTTCTTCCCATGCTGGGCAAGGAGTCTTGGCTGGTAACATTGGACCTCAAGGAGGCATACCTGCATGTCCCAATCAGACAAGATTGCAGAAGATACCTCAGATTTCTTGCAGGTTCAACCCATTATCAATTCTCTGCATTGCCCTTTGGCTTATCTACTGCGCCCAGAGTGTTCACGAAATGCCTGGCATCAGTAATCGCCTACTGCAGACTTCAAGGGATACAAATATACCCTTATCTGGACGACTGCCTAATCCAAGCAGACAGCAAGCACATACTTATGAAACAGCTGGCGTTTGTAATAATGTTTTTGAATTCTCTGGGATACACAGTCAACAAAAAGAAATCAAGGCTAATACCCTCTCAAACAATAATTTTCCTGGGTGCCAGCTTGGTTACAAACACCCAGATGGCCTACCTCACGCCAGAGAAACAAGGGCAACTAACTCAATACTTCAGAAAACTGGCAACTTTCACCAGGCTGACTGCAAGGAAAATCCTGCAGGCTCTGGGATTCATGGCATCTTGCATCCTACTAATCCCATGTGCAAAGCTGCATATGAGGAAACTTCAATGGTACCTAAAACCCATGGTCTCAACACAGCCACAGTTTGGAAACAATAATACCACTAATTCCATGTCTTCAAAAGGAATTTCTGTGGTGGGCTCAAGCATGCCAAAGAAACACAGGTCTCCCATTCTGCAAGCCTCAAGCAAATCAAATCATCACAACAGACGCCTCAGACTATGCCTGGGGGGCGCACATGACAGATCGGTGCATTCAGGGCAAATGGTCCCAAAAAGAAAAGCACCTACACATCAATCAGAAGGAAATGCTAGCAGTGATAAATGCTATTATAGCTTTCAAAGACCTACTGCATCCAGGCCAGCTATTGATAAGGACGGACAACACCACAGTAATGTGGTACATAAACAAACAGGGAGGTACCCATTCTTACCCCCTATGCAGGCAAGCCATGTCTCTTTGGAACATGGCACTAGAATTACAAATCGAGCTTCAAGCACAGTACCTACCAGGCAAGGAAAACACACTGACAGACAACCTAAGCAGAAATATGACAGATCCACACGAATGGAAGTTGCATCCTCAAGTTTTCACAAGGATAACTTAAGCATGGGGAAGGCCAGACATAGATCTCTTTGCCTCCCACAGAAATCACCATTTGGCAAAATTCTGCTCAAGGACCTTTCATCCACAGGCCTGGAAGGTGGACGCGCTCTTCTTCAGTTGGGCAACAATAACAGTTTATGCATTTCCACTTCTCCCTCTGCTGCCCAAAGTTCTATTAAAAACCAGAGCAGACAGACCAAAGATGATTCTCATTGCTCCAGACTGGCGAAGACAACATTGGTACCCACTCCTGAAAAGCCTGACGCATTCCCCACCATGGATCCTGCCTCTAATGCCTCTTCTACTGATTCAGCACAACTTCAAAACTCTACACAGTCAGCTGAAAACACTCAATCTAGCCGCATGGAAGATTCCTTAAATTCACAACAGGCCCTACTCTCCAAGGAGGTGCAGGATGTCATTTTGGAGGCCAGAAGACTTTCTACAAGAAAAGCCTACTCTGCAAAATGGAAACGGTTTTGTGCCTGGAATGGGAAAAAGAGTCAGAATCCAGGAATACTAAATTTACCCCAAATATTACAGTACCTAGCTGAGATGCTCAGCAATGGACTTTCATTCTCCTCCATCAAAATCCATGCCTCAGCCATTTCTGCAAAATACAACACTGATCCTCCTTTATTCTCTCACCCCCTCTTAAGACAGTTCCTCAGAGGGGCTAAGAATATAAAACCCCCAAGGAAACAACCAGTACCTGCTTGGGACCTCAATTTCATACTAGAAAAACTGACCTTGCCTCCTTTTGAGCCAGCTGCTTCAACAGAACTACAATACTTGTCTTGGAAAACAGCCTTCCTCCTGGCAATCACTTCAGCTCGCAGGGTTTCGGAACTACAAGCCCTCATGGCTGTGCAGCCTTTCATCATTTTCCATCAGGACAGAGTTACCTTATGAACCAATCCGTCCTTTATGCCAAAGGTAGTATCCAGGGTAGCCTTGAATCAGGCTATCCACTTACCTACCTTCTACCCTAATCCACAAAACAAAGGGGAAAGACTGCTACATTCCTTGGACATTCACAGACAGCTGCGTTATTATTTGGACAGAACAAAGCCTTTCAGAAAATCAGAGCAACTCTTTGTGTCCTATGCTGCAGGAGCTCAAGGGAAGCCTATTTCCAAACAGACCATCTCAAAGTGGATAGCCCACTGCATACGCTTTTGTTACTCTTTTCATGGTAAATCTGTACCTGCAGGCATCAGATCTCACTCCACAAGGGCCACAGCTACCTCTGCAGCTTTCCTCAGGGGGGTTCCTACCAAAGATATTTTGGAAGCATCCTCTTGGAGTTCCGTACATACCTTCTCCAAGCACTATCCCCTACCATTATACTCCAAATCTAGAGCAGGCTTTGCCATTGCAGTCTTGCAGGGCATCCTGGCTCCTCCTAGTTCCACCTAGTGCCTGCCACCTCCTTTTTAGCTTTGGGATTCTACCCATCTGTTATGACTGCAGCTGTATGCACGATGAACATAGTGCAGTTTTGTACCTACCATAAATGTAGATGTTCGAGTGCTAATACAGCTGCAGTCCAGGTTTCCCTCCCTCCTTCCCCTCTAGGGGTATTCTTTTATGGTGTATTTGCTTGCAACTACTGTTTTTTGATTATATTGCATTGCATTATTACATAATTTTATGTATTGCCTTCCTTCTGGGGGCACCTGACATCTGGGGCAAGAAAAACTGAAGAAAATGGCGTCGGCTGGATCTTTTATACCCCTGTCACACTGACGTCAGGGAGGAAGCGACGACAACCGACGCCGGACCTAGACTTTGGAATTCGGCTGACCGAGGACCTGCCTGACGGCAGGAAAAAACCCATCTGTTATGATTACAGCTGTACTAGCACTCGAACATCTACATTTATGGTTGGTACAAAACTGTACTTTCCCTTGACTGGGTTCTCATGAAGGTTCTTCAATAGACGTTTTCATTCCACTTGTCTGTGACAGCTCACCCTATACAGTTTACCATTTGACTTAGAGGTTTGTCATCACATTTGTTGGTTGTTGACATCAGACAGTGCCTCTGCAGGGTACATTTTGTTCTTCCCCTGCTCACGGACACCATAACCATGGGTGTTTCCCTCTTGGAGTGGGGAGGCATTACAAAGGGAAGACTGTCCAAAGTATCTTGTCCCAGTTAGAAGCAATCTGCAGATCAGTGTTTTGGAGATGGTGATGATGGCATTGGAGGCCTTTCTTGACTGTCTCACAATGCTGTGATTTTTATCCAGACTAATAACATGGGAGTTTCCTGGCACACCAACAAGGGGGAACTCAATCCTGTCCCCTGTGTCAAGAGGTTATGGGGGTGTGGCAATGAATGATGTCTTGTCATTGCTTTATGATAACGCACATCCAAGGAAATCCAGCATTCTAGCAGACAAATTGAGCAGAAGCATTATGGTGTCTCACAAGTAGTACTTCAGTCCATCAGTGGCAGCACAGACTTTCAGCCACTGGGGCCAGCCTTTCTGCTGTCTGTTTGCAACCCCTTAGAAGACAAAATGAAGCAGCGTGTCTGCCCTGATCCTTCACAAGAGACTGTCATTGAGGGACACTCTAGTCCATGCATGGGCCCCATGTCTTCTCTATGCATACCACCTAAACAAATTTAAAAATACAGTTTGTACATAAACCAGCCTGTTGCAAGGCAACTGTGATCCTGATAGCCATCTTCTGGCCTATAGAAGTCTTCTTTGTCCTCACGTAGTTCACTGTCATTTGGTCCTGGAATATACAGTTGTGTATCTAATCTTTTATCCCTTGGGATACCAGTACCCAAATGTTAAATCCCTCAAACTGACTTCTTGGTGCTCCACTTCCATTGATGACCAGAGATCTCAAGCTGTCTGATAGAGCATACATATCCTTTCCTCATTTCAGAAGCCCTCCACCAGGAAAATGTATGTCAGTAAGTGGAAAAGATTTAGTATTTGAAGGGTATGGACCCCTTTAATGCTGTTTTGAAGTTTTAAGCTTGTCTTTTTCAATCTAGTTATAGGTATGTACTATTAAGGTTCAGTTAGTGACCATTTCCAATTTCCATGTTGGTCAAGGCCATCTTCCCTAAGATTATCTAAAGCTTTTTTGAAAGGACGTCTCTCCTCAGACCTTCTTTGAGGGACCTGGTTCAACATTGGGACCTGTCCGTTTTATTACATGCATTAACCAGGGCACTGTTTCAGCCTGCTTCTACTGTGGATCTTAAACTTGTGTTGTGGAAGACTCTCCTCTTTGCAGTAACCTCTGCCAGCTGAGTATCAGAATGTTAGTCTTTATCTCATAGGCCTCCTTATCTGATTTTTCACAAAGACAGAGTTTCCTTGCGGACTGAGACATCCTTATTTCCTTGGGCCTCGGAGTCTAAAATCAGTCTAATCATTTGCCGGTATTCTTTCCAAATTTCATTAATTTGGGTGAATACATTCTCCACCGTCTGGATCTTCGACAGTTGAGATTTTATTTAAAAAGAACTAATGACTTTGGATAGCCAGACCAACTCTGTGTCCTTTTCAAAGGCCAACTTAGGTAAAGGAGTTTCTAAGTTCACCCTGTCCAGATGGCTTTCTGACTGCATATCTTTTATGCCCCAAATTAATGGTTTCTCCTTGCCTTCCAAACCAAAGACTCATTCTACAAGGGCTGTATCTACCTTAGCAGCCTTTTTCAATTCCACTTCTTTGGATAGTATTTGCTCAGCTGCTACTTCCTTGAACACTCATACTTTTGTGTATCACTACAGCCTTGACATTCTGTCTAGGTCAGTGGTTTCCTTTGGCTCCATCATTCTTTAGAATGTTCTCTCCTATTACCACTCAATACGTCTGTCTAGGGACTCTGTTCCACAGGTTGGGAAAGTGGAAAAAATAACATTGGATATGAAAGTTATGTACTTACCACAACATCAGAGCCACGTTATCATCTTCTGTCCTCCTTAACCATCCCTCTCTCCATCTCCATACCAAATTGTCATTGGTATTTGTTGGCTCTTAGTAGACTTTTGTTAGCCTGCCAGAAGTCTTGCTTGTTATACTTACTTGGGTATTGGCCTGATGATTCTTTAGGTGACTTATTATGTAGAGACCAGGTATGGGAGGGGCATACTCAATTTGAGGAGACTTAGGGACACAAAGCATTATGGGATGGGAGTAGGAGCTTTGGAGTCTAGACTCTAAAGTTCTAGCCTCTGATTTGATTGGATCCAATAAACCTATAGGTCAAGATGGAGGGAAGAAGACAACATGGCTCTAGTGTTATGGTAAGTACATAGATTTAGATTTTGATAACACTTTAGCCATTCTGTCAGCTAGAGACACAAATGCTATATAATCATGTTTCAAGATTGTAACTGGTATATATGAAATTGGTTTTAAGGGGTCTTTTCCTCTTTTAGTAGAACAACTAAGATGGCTTTCTCCCAAGATGCTGGTAGTGCTCCTCCTTTTAAAAATTGTTAAAACCCTCCAGATTTTTAACACTTTTTTCCCTCATAACATCCAGATTTCCACAGGAATACCATTGGTTTCTGGAGAGTTCCCTGTTGATTGATTATACATCACCATTTTTATCTCATTCTCTCCCATTGGAGTTATTAATTACTGAGCGTCATCTTCCTCTAACCTTGGCATATTTAACACTTCATAAATGTTTCCATTTGTGTCTTTTCTTAGGTTCCCATTCCTCGGCACTATATAGATTTTTCATAGAATTTCTGAAATATCTCTAATACCTTTATAGGCTGTCTGAATGTTCATCATTCACACTGCCTCAGTGCCATATGGGTTCTGTGCCTTCACAAACCCGCACTGACAGCTTTCCAGAGCTCAGCATTCCCTCTTGTAACTCCAGGGAATCAGCTAAGTCCCTCCCATCTGGGGAAGTATAACCCCTGTCACAGAAAGTCATTTAAGTCGTTTTGTGCCAGCTGTAGGAATCACACAGTTAAATCTCCTTGGCAGCCTGCAGTGGTGGATGCTTCCAGACTCGTATAAAATCCCTTTATGAACTTTCCTTCCTTTGTTTAATTTTTAAAAAATGTACACATGCGTATACCATTTTATATTAATATACTTACTATTTACTAGTGCTGCTTATTCCTCTGGGAATTCTAACTTATTACTGTGTTGTTTGAATGTTTTATACTGCTTTTAAGCATATGGATTTTTTAAAGTGTTTTATGACTTGTACTAGGAACTGAAGTTCTGTGTTGGCAGCTGAACACTAGAGACTGCCTTGTGCATGTAGAGCCATGATTTAATTGCACCTGCTGTTTATTGACTTCATTTTGAAGTTCCCACAGGAAAATTGCATTTCTTTCACCCTTTTCTTCATTTATGTGATATTTGCTTCTGATTTGCTATGTCGATTTTACTGCAAATTACTTTATTTGGATTTTCTGTGGAGATTTTTTCTTTTCTGAAAAGGGAATCTCTTATGTAAATGCTTATTTATGCTGTTTTAAATTTTTTTTTTTAATTTAGGGGTATATATTTGATTTTTGGCAGTATTTGGACAAGTACATTTCACTTGATGCTGTGACCGTGTATGCTGTTGTTTACTGCACTGTGCAGTTTGTAGAACAAGTGTATTTAGCCGTTTGTTTTTTCCATTAACTTGATGGATGCTGATATGGCCACCCCCACCCCACCCAGTGAAATCCAGCTGCACCTAAAAAGACAAAAAAAAAATAGCAAAAACATGCCTCAGCCTATAGTTTGTAAATCTTGTGCTGCCTTTAGCTGGCCTACAGACCACTTGGCCTTTTTCCCCTGTCACCCTCTGGTATGAGCCCCAGCCCTCTATGGTACAAGGGCAGACATATTCTGTGGGGCAGTTCCAGTACCTGGTTCAAGTATGGGAGAACTAAAACCCTTTAGGTGCAGGAGAGGTCCAGGGTAAGAGACCCCTTGCCAGACATAATAGTCTGTCCACAGATATTTTGTCCACTAATGTAGTTCAAAGCAAGAAGAAACCAAAACATCACCAAACTGCAGACAGGTTTTTACCATGTATAAGACTGATGTGTTTCATTAGAAAAGAGTGTTTTACAGTTGGCTAATCTCTATGCTTCTATTCAGAATGATTGTTGGGTTATTTTCTTTGGAGATCAGTCTATGGCTGTAGATTTTGATGGAGAGACTGATTCAGACAGTAGTGAACAACTCTGTATGTCCATTATGATTGTTTGGAAAAACTAGTTCCAAAACCCAAGCAGGTGTTTACCTTTCCACAGATGCATACAAGGTTTATAGGTGTATTTGAGTGGAAGCAATCTGGAGCTGCACCAGAAATTAGCATAGTTTATAATTTTATTGAGGACGAGATTCCAAATGTTTCGGCTGTTCCTCTTCTGTTACTGGCCTTAGAAGGTGTTTATTTTACAGTGTGCTTACAGTTTAGATGACTTTGCTGCATCTTTGCCTGTTAAACACAAGTTGTATATGAATGAGATTGTTTCAAAACTTGAGTCACAATAGAAACATGCTTTGAGAAGTGTCTTGGAAGACATGGGCACAACTTCTAGAAATGCAAACACTTCTGTTGTATTGTAAAGGTATATTTGGTTATATAACAAGAATATTTCTGATTTAAAAATGAGATTTTGAATGCTCCTTTAAGTTCTGAATTTGTGTTTTGTCCTGTTGCTACCCATATTCTCAAACAATGGGATAAATTGCTGCAAGGGGTAACTAGCATGTTTCATATTCCCTGGTTCTCCTTTAACAAGCAGCCCATCTTCAAAGAGAAGAACAAACAAAATTCCCAGCCTAACAAGAGTCAGGGTACCAAGAGGAAATGATAGAAGGATAATGCTGCCAAACCAAATAAAAGGGATTCCTTTCTCTAAAAGGATCAATCCGCTGCTAAAGAATAATGTTGTCATGACTGGGGCATCCTGTTCTTCCTCCCCTTTGCTTCATTTCAGCAGTCTGTCCACAAATACTCTCAGACAGATGGCTGATGGGAGTAATGCAGAGAGGCTGCTGTTGGCAGTGTACAGAAAATCCTCCTTCCTTTAGGGGAATCCCTTTGTATCTGCTAGTCCAGGCACATCTGTTCTCTGGTACTGTTTCACATGTTACAAGCAGGAGTTATAGAACCAGTTCTTACACCAGAAAATGGAAAAGGATTTTACACCATAATCTTTTTGGTACCCAAGAAGGAGCTGTCATGGAGACCAGTGTTAGCTTTGTCTTACTTAAATACCCAAATTGAGAATACTCACCCTGCAGATGGTCCAACCCCCTCTTCTGGGCCACTGTTTTATGGTGACTTTAGATCTGAAAAATGATTATCACATTCCAGTTGCTACCGACTTTAGAAAATATAAAATTTGCTTTGTCTAGCGTACATTATCAGTTTTCTACATTACCTTTTGGGCTAACTTTTACACCTCAAATATTCATGAAGTGCCTGGCTCCAGTTGTGGCCTACTATAGGACCCAGGGCATTCACATTTTCCCTTATTTAGATGACTTGCATATTTCTGCAGAATGTTTCCCAGTATTTAGAATCATTAGACAATGTCTTGACCATTCTAGGTCACCTGGGATTCAAGTTAACCTACAAAAGTCCTGTCCCCTACATCCTCTCAAAGAATCGTCTTCCTGGAGTCTATGACAGACACAGAAAAAAGAATGGTCTTTCTAGCAGAAGACAAAGTCCTGACTTATTAGAACATTTTCAGGGATTTCTGTCTTCAAGAATCTGTCTCTGTGAGAATGTTCCACAAAATTCAAGGCCTCATGGCATGAAAGACCCTCATGATGCCAATGACCAGACTCTATGTGAAAATGATTAAGTGGTACTTAAAAAAAAATTGTTGGCCCCGGCATTTGCATCCCTTAGAGTTCCAGGTACCAGTGCTGGAATTTGTGGAACAAGAGTTACGCTGGTGGATGTATCGATTGTCTCTCAGGACAGGTCTACTCTTCTCCCTCCAGACCCCATTTCAGTCATTCCAGACAGACTTGTCAGATTTTACATGAGGAGCAGTGTCCATAGGAGTTTAAGTGCTAGATAGATGGGGTCCTTCAGATGATATAGAGGACATAAATGTCAACAAAGTATTAGCAGTGATTCGGCTAGATAGATGGGGTCCTTCAGATGATATAGAGGACATAAATGTCAAAAAAGTATTAGCAGTGATTCGGCCCATTTCACTGCTTAGGGTCTGCGAGTCTTGTTTTAGTGGTCATAGATAATACTACACTTATGGGGTACCTGAACAAACATGGGGGCAACCAGGTCATTTCATCTTTGCTGGTTGACAGTGATGGCCTTTGAGCTAGCCTTACAGCATTCTCTGATGCTTCAAGCCTCATACATCCTATCAGAGCAAAACATAGTGGAAGATAGAGTAAGCAGATCTCTGACAAACCCTCATGAGTAGAAACCCAGGGCAGAGGTCTTCCAGGATTCAGACCAGATGTGGGAAACGCCTCAAATAGATCTGTTCACCTCCTTTCAATACAGACAGTTGGAAAAATTGTATTTGAGACATCCCTGCAGCCATGCTTAGAGGGCAGATGCATTCTCATTCCCTTGGATGGAAATGTTCTTTTATGAATTTCTACCCTTTCCACTGAAACCAAAGGTGCTTCTGAAATTTCAAAAGAATTACCAAAGATCATTGTGGTTGATCCCATTTTGGCCCAGGCAAAGTTGGTTCTTCCTTTTAATGCAGTTGGCCAGGGGCAATTAACACAAGCTTCCTCACACACTGGATCTGTTCACATAGTGCCGGGGTGACTGGTACACTCCAACTTAGAGCAATTGCATCTGACAGCCTGGATGATTCTATCTTGCTGCCTTTTAGGTACTTATTCCAAGAGGATGTACAGCAGGTATTGATAAGAAACCTCCAACTAGAAAATGTTATGTTTAAATGTAGACTAGATATGCTAGGTGATACTTGATTGATAACAAGAGGGTTTGGTATGGTAGTCTCCCCCTCTGGTTTTAAAATGTTTGCGTGAGCTACTCAGCGACAGCTTATCTTGAATCTCTGTCAAGGTGCATCTTGTGGCTATTTCAGCTGGTCTACCCATGGATCCTTTTATGAACGAATAGTCTAGGAAAGGAATGTTGCAGTTGAGACCCCCACCACCACCAAATCAAATTCCTCCAATTTGGGATCTCGACTGTATTCTTTAAAAAGAACGACTGTATTTAATTTTGAACTGGCCTTTCAAGTTGATTTAAAGTTTATGTTTCAAAAAAGTTAATTTTGCTTACTGCTGTGACATCTGCAAGGTGTGGTAGGGTTGCTTTATGCACTAATCCAGCTTTCATGCCAAAAATTGTTTCTGAATGTACCCCAAATCAAGCCATTAATCTCCCAGTTTTCTTTCTCGAACCTAAAAACAAGAGTGAGAGAAGGTTCTGCATAACTTGGATGCACACAGGCAGCCCAGATGCCGCCTTGGCAGAACCTAAGCCCTTTGGGAAAGCTGAACAGTTGTTAATTTCCTATTCTGATGTTAAGAAGGGTCAGCCTGTCTCTAAGCAAATGATTACTCCCTAGTTGTACTTTGTTCTTGTTTTTTATTATTCCCACCACGGTAAATCTCTTCCAGGCAAGCTTAAGGCACATTCCACCAGAGCCTTGTCCTCTTTGGTGGCGTATTTGAAAGAGTGAATTCTAGAAGCATTCTAGAGGCAGCAGTCTGGTTCTCTGTTCATACCTTTGCAAACACTACAAACTGGATTCTTAAGTTCCAGAGCAAGCTTTGCAAGGACTGTTTTCCAGGGGCTCCTGTATCCCTATCCTTCTCCCTCCTCCCAGGTAGGGTAAGCTTTAGAAATATACCCATATGCAACTGAGATAGTATGAATGATAAACATAGTATAGTCTCACAAATCCTACTACCTGTAACAGTAAATGTTTGAATTTCATACTGCCTTAGTGACAGCACCCACTTACCAAACCCTTTTTATATGTATAGTTCAATGGTATCCAACCTTGTTATGTTGGTTAGCATTGGTTATTTCTGTTGGTGTTTTTGGCTGCATATGAGCTGGTTTCAGGCAGTTCTTGTTTCTGGTTCTCCTTGGTTCTTCCTACTTAGCACCAAAAGCCTGAATAACTGACTTCCTGTGACAGGGGTTAGGCTTTCCCGATGGGAGGAGTTTAACTGATCCTGTATCACAGGGAGTCAGAGGAGGGAATTATGAGCTCTGGAAAGCTGCCAGTGAGTTTCTGCAGGTATGGAACCCAGGCAGTGTAAAGTAGGACTTGCACAACTGTACTTTATTTTTCTACTCATAGGCCCCCTTAATTTGGTAATTCCTTTTCAATTTTCTGTTGTGTCAATTAATTGTTGTGCTGTGGGATGATTATTATTAAAAAGTACTTTTTAACACCAAGTTTTCTAAACTGCTGCATATTATCAAAATACTCCTACTTTTTCCTTTAGCACCCAGCATTTGCTCTTGGTTCTTGTTCCAGTAAGCTTCCCTTTCATCTCTGCAGTACTTTAACCTTTGGTAATCCTTCTAAATAATTTATAACATTTTTTTCCTGTATCTCTCTCATTTCTACAGTATTTTTAAATTTCATTTTTGTTTTATTCCACTCCTCCGCTATTTCTTTTGAAGACATTTGTACATTCCCTAGCATCTCTTGAATCATTTTCACTACCCATTCTTTAAAATTCTATCTTTTTAACAGATAAGTAGGAAAGCGTCAGTCTCATTTTTACTTCAGTACCCTGCATCCTTATCTTGGTCTCTATCAGTGCATGGTGTGAAATAGTTAGTGGATTTGTTTCAAAACTGTCAAATACCCCTGCTCATGTGATATATACTTTCTCTCCAACTTAGCCCAGCTATTACACCTCGGAGAATAATATGTAAATTCTGTCTGGGTTCCTGCTGGTAATTTCACATCTTCTATTCCAAATATTGTGATATATTTCTTTAACCATCTACACTCTCTTGCATTTTCCATTCTAGGGCCCACTGATGCATCTTCTTTATTTATCAATAGTGAATATCCACTACTACCTACTGATGAGTAATATTCCCTGCTGGAAGCTGATTTCCTCTTCCATAATTCTCTTAAGCTCCTTAATAGTAGTTTTAGATGGGATATAAATCCACATCAGTGTAACATGCCTTTCTTGTCAGTGACCTATTATTACAACAGATCTAACCCAGCTCTCCTTCTCCTCCTCTGTCACTCAACCCCCCCCCCCCCGTAGAAGTGCTTTAACAGTGACACAACAAGCTTCAGTTGTCAGTGTATTGGCCTGTTCAGTACTTAGTGGTTATATTTCTGAGTATTAAGCTTCAATCATTGAGCCAACCAACAGCCTTAGTTTGATGTATCCACTTCTGTGAAATGGAATTTTAAAGTTGTAGTGGTCATTCGGCTTTCTGTTGGTCTATTCCTGATCTCCTTCCCAAATACAAATCGTAAGTGATGCTTCAGATTCACTTGAGAAAACACATTTAAAGCCTTGAAGAGTTTGGGGCACGTTTCCCATTCTTCTTCAGTCCTACACATGAATCTGAGGGATGTTTTCAGTAATTTTAATAATGAAGACCTTCAAGAAGGTCCATTATCCAGGAGTCCAGTAGGTGGCAGTTGGCAGTACCACCATCATGTGTTACATAAACATATGTGGGGTATGTATTACCATCATCTTTGCTGGTTGGCTATGCATTTGAGGAATCTGGCATTCATCCAGGGATCTTCATTTAGTGGTAATTCACTTAACAGTGAAGAGCAGTGAGACTGATGCTTCTTGAACTGATCTGTCTGTAAGAATAGCAAGCGTCAGCTCCAACAACAAGTGTAACTGTCGCTCATATTCCGCCTGGGACTTCTGGACAGCAGTCTTTTTGTGTCTCAGGAAAGTACTGTGATTCCTAAGTTTAACTCAAAGTACTAGGACAGAGTTACAAAAGACTTGGAAGAGGAATTATTTATGCATCGTCTCAAAATCCCTTGATTCAAAAGGTTGCTAACATAAGGAAGAAGCACAACTGTATGCAAAATCCCAATGGTTCTGCTCTGGCTTTGAAAGACACCAACACAATTCTTTCACCTCCTGTACAAAGCCTCTCTTGTGAGCCATCAGTGAAGAAAGATCCTCATTACAGTTGAGTGCGCCTCCAAGCATTTCTGCAGTTACTACCTACTGCGCCTCTAGTCGTCAAATATTGCTTGTTCATATTTACATTAATAATTCCAAAACCATGCTACGTACAAGGTATCAGACTACTTTGTCTTGAAGCATACATGATGGCAAATGCAACTGCATCGATATTTGACCTCTGTCAATGAATATGCGTTAGAATTGTAAGGTGATAACTTCATTTTTTAAAGGCATAAGCCACACCCACTGGGAGTTAAAGGTACATGCTCAAAACAGGTGTACTGGAGGGAATAAGTTAATGTAGGTCTCAATCCTTTGAATCCTTCAGTTTGGGTTCAGCTGTTTTCGTTTTAAATAGTTAAGGTTTTACAGGAGGCTAGAAAAAACATTGCTAGGCCTTGACATTTGTGTAGTTTGAAGTGTTTGTCAGTGGCATGATAAAGAAGAGTTGGCTCTGTTTGTGGTTCAGCATCTCTATGTCCAAAACTATCTTCCCAGTTTATTTGGAGGGTTGTATTACTGTTCATTTACAACTCAAGTTCTTCTACTTTGGCAGGTTATCTTCTATAGGAGTTTACTCTGCTTCTGCTTGGTAAGTGGCTAAAAATGTTTCTTAAACAAATGCTTCATCTTACTCTATAAAATATCTTTCTTCATAAATGTGACCTTAATACTGCCTTGGAAAAGCTGAAATGTTCTTTTGCCTCTTTTTTTTTTTAGTTCTTTTAAAGTTCGTCTTGAAGGATAGGTATTGTAACTATTAACTCTACTAGAAGAGTATTGATGGGTACAGGCTGTTACTCCACTATAAAAGGTATTTCACAAAGGTAGAGCAGCCCTGCATACAAATGCTTCATGCAGAATTGTATGACAGTTGTAGCCTTAAACTGTTCTCAGTTTCAGGACCAAGGTGAAAAAATTGTATACCGTATGAGCCCATGAAGGCAACCTTTGTCTGCATCTTTATAAATAGAAAAGTTAGTAATTCGGAACAGTTTTTTATTTGTTTCAACTCTAGTAGGTTAGATCTTCTGTTGGGGAGCGCAAGAGGGTTTTAAACTAGGTCACATCTTGCATATAGATGCTGTTATGCTTTAGTGGTCAAACCATTATAATTCGTTTATTAGGTCATATTCTTTGAGCGATATGGCAGCTTAGCTCCCCATTGAAATTTCGAGATTCTAATTGCAGTCTCAAGACATCAATCAATCAATTAATTAATTAATTAAATACAGAAGTGTGAATATTGATCATTGCGCTTTTCCTTTTAACTTGTTTTTGCAAGGTACTCAAATTAACAAGTCCCAAAACACTGAAAAAATGACTGAAAGTTTAGGAGAATAGTGAATAATTCAACATAACTCTTCTCCTTTAAACTTGTTTTTTTTTTTTTTGCATGGGAAGAAGACCCCTCACTCCCAAACTTACATATACCAACTCTGAGATCACCATATCTCAGCAAAAAGGGAATATTCTGAGAAATGGAAATCTCAGACTTCTAAGTCCAGATTTTCAGCCATTTGATTTGGTTTCCACCTCTAAGGACTCAGCAGTTCAAAGCTCAAGATTTAAAAAGGTTACCAGTGTCTGTTTCTTTGCCTTCATTCAAAAATATTCCTCCGTCACTGTACGCAAGGCAGTCAAAACATCAGTTATCCACATATTTATCCAGCATTACAAACTGCACTGCATGCCCAAGATTAGAGTGGACTTGCTACAGCAGTTTTCAGTGGTTTGTTAGAGGGAAGTTCAACCTAATCTTTAGATTAGTATGTTGGCATTCTTTTTGACTGCAGACCATGAGGGCAAGGATTTTTAGTATTTTTTTAGCAATTTGTCTTCAAATCAGTTTAATTTTGCTACATGAAAGTTATAACTGTTAATGAAATTCATAGGCTCGTATGGTTTTTTGTTAACAGAAAAATGTCTGAAGTATTTTGAATATCGTCCACAGGATCATTATACTTTACTTATCCTCTTTTTCTGAGGGCAGACTGTTGTTCTGTAGTACACCTCACTGCTCAGTCTTTGATCATAGACTCTGAAGAACCATACAAAGTAGTCCTTGACTACAGCCTAGATGCCCAGAGCTTGAGTGGCAGCTTTGGTGTGTGATGCAGCTGGCAGGGAGGATGCCCATCCTGAGACATATTGCTAGTCAACACTGCCGCAGTCCCTTCAGAGCCAATAATAGAGATGTGTGGTCTCAGGGGCTTGCATTATGTTCACGAATCCACTGCCTAATGGCAACCTTCAATGCGCATATTTGGAAATGTGCACTTGTATGGGAGAGGCTTTGTTGGCCTTATTAGTGACTTGAATTACATGTTCTCCCCCATCTAAGGGGAGAGGTTAAGCTGTTACAAATGTCCTCATTGCCAGGGTGCTGACGAGGGTAAATGCATCCTCATGGCTGCCTGAATGACTGCTCCTTAAGACAGCTCTTGTCTTGATCTCGAGTGAATTTCCTAGGTAAGGGAGTGAATGAGCTGCATTCAGTTGGGGAGAGACTTGATGTTCAGCAGTCACAAGGGCAAAAATCACATCTTTTAGCAAATGTGCTACTAAACATGATTTACTTAATTACTACAAACTTAGAAAAAGTTGTGAAGTTGTGCAAAGTCTTTGGTGTTGAAACTGTTTTTACATTAAAGTATGGGTAAAGGTGTGTGTGGTGCTTTCTGGGGGTTATGGTGCATATCTATGTGCTGGTGTGTGAGAGGAACTTTGCAATTCTGTCCATACCCCTAGATGCCTTTCTGGGGGGTGTCTCTTTCTAAGGTGTAGCAACCTCATAGTTTCTTATATTAAAATTTTATATTAAAGGGGAACAGTCATTTGTGTGGGAGGTGTAAGGACCAATTTTTGTCAGCAAACTCGATGGATTCTAAAGAAGAATATCTTCACTTCTGTCACTGCAAAGTTTTTTTTCAACTCATTGAGTTTAGCAAGTCACCAGTGGACCATTTGACTTGCATTTGTACACTGATTCTTTATTTGAAGCTCGTCCACTAGTTGAAGTTTATATAGTCTGTTCAACAGCTCTTAATCATTAGTATAGGACTCCCACGGATTGGTTTAAAATATCCAAAAAGAGATACTTGTCTTTTGTACATCCTACAAGAGAAGGAAGGTTGGTGAAGAAGATGGTCAATACAAAAATGCATTTGAAAAAGCCCTAAGTCATGTTGGAACCCCCGTTCTCCTCCTCAAGCCATTCTGAATCTGTAAACTAGGAAGTTTCTTGTGGGTTAGCAGTACTGATGAAGAGCCGATTTATTCACATGCTCATGACCCTCCGGCCAGAGGGGCAAGGTGTCCCTTTGAAGTTGTAGAGGTTTGGGTGCTCATAGTTTGGGCTGCCAAAGGCCAGTGATGGAAAGGAAGCTGTTTTAGCTCATCACCACCTTTAGGTGACAGAGTATTCCTCTTTAAAGTGCAGTAGGATCTGCTCTTGGGGAATGGATTAGAAATTGTTCATACTGGGGTGAAGCATGGCATCTCATGATGAGGGCACCTGGTGGAAGTCTAAGCCACCCTGTCAGCTAAGGCCACTAGATGCGTACCCCTAGTGGGGAATAACATACAGAAACAGAAGACAGAAGTATTTGCAAATCCAGGTTATGATACCATTATTACTTACCATTCCAAATGGTGTCTCTACTAGGTGGATTAATCGAGTGAGAAAGGTCTGTGGCAGAGGATCATTGTCGTAGTAGCCAGCTTCCCTATTATGAGGCAGGGTACAGGACGTGAGTTTAAAAAGCATATATTTGAAGTACCCACATGACTGCTTCATGCAGAACAGGAAGCTGTGAAATAGATATTAAAACCTGTAGCACAGAGGCATATAGAACAGCTTACTCTTGCTCATTTCCAAGACAGTCCTTAAGGTAGTAATGAGGTCTCTTTATGCTTTCTGTTAACAAGAACTCTTTACTAAAGCTATTTATCATAATGAAAAATATCTGCATTATGGGTTATAAAACTTGGTTTAGAGTCTTTCTGTTGTAATGTTTTATAACAGTGTCAAACTTATTTTTGTCTGAGGCAGGTCTAAAGGTTAAAGTTCTTATGTCAGCCCTTTCATCAACCTGGATGTGGTAAAATATTAGCCATGGTAAAAATGTTTGTACCTTCAGGGGAAGGGGGCATTCAGATTGGTTTGGCCATCAGGGTTTCTCCAACTACTGGATGACCGGGTAACATCCTGTCTTCACAGAAAGGCTTATCCTTCTTCTGAGCCCGTCTCTTCCTGTGAAATATTTGACTTTTCCAAGAAGGGTTATTTTTAGCTGTGACATCACTAGGACAGTCCCTGAGTTTTGAATTTCAGATTAAAAAAAACGTATTATTCCACACTGATCAGGTCGTCTTGAACAAAACCCCTCAGTTCCCACTTAGGGTGTAGAATTCCATTTCAAACACATTGTGCATTTTTACTTCCCCATAATTAGTCCAGTTGATGATCTGCTGTACCTTCCAGACAGCCAAACAATTGAGTTATCCTGTAGGGCAGGTACTTCTCAGCGATCTGAATTGCCTTTTATCTTCTTTGCTAAAGGTAAGCAGAGTAAGAAGTTTTGTAATAAGAGACAAAAGCACTTATCTTAACAATATCTTGGGCTTTTATTGTGCTTCTGTTTCTTGTCCGATTTTGGATTTAAATTTTTTATTAAAGTAGGTTAGTACTATTGCACTGCGAGTCTGGGCTGTGCTCTTTTGTGTTTAGTTTGTATTTATTTTCGATCTGTGGTGTTAGGTAAGCAGAGTAAGCAAATGCCTTAGCTTGGACTGGTCTTGTTAACACATCAGTCAGGACAATAGCTTTGTTAATCAAGCTCCTCAAGTATATCATTGGGATACAATGTCCCCTCACTCTTCCCAACAAGAACTGTTGATGACATTTTACAGAGCGAGTGGTGTCTCATGGAAGGCTTATTCTTGATATATTTTTAACATGTAGAACTGTCAAGTGTAAAATGCACTATCTATAAATACATTTACCCCCCAAAGCATACATCATAGATAACCAAGAGTGACTTCATTCTTTTGCAACTGATTTGCAGTAAAATTGAGTGCTATCTTTCTTGTTTAACACCCCCCATATAAAATTAATAGTTGGCACATAACATTTTCAGACTTGTTTACATCTCCACAAGTGGTTGGCTTCACCTTTTGAGAACCAGTGGTACATCAAATGCTTACAGGCTTTTCCATCCAGAATTTATGTGCTGTACTTGCTTAGTCTGCTCTCTCTACATTTTTCAACCACTGGGATGGGACCTTAATTTACCTCCTGAGTCATACCCAGCATAACTCATCATGTCAGAAGCTCTTCTAGTACAATACACTGGATCTCATACTTAAAGGTTATTGGGAGTAACCATGTTTCATATATTTTTTAAAAATCTAGATTAATTTATAAACAGTTCCAAAGTTCTTTCTGCAAGTTGCATAAGAATTTAATCTGAAGTTTGTTATAGCTTGTGGGAAAACTGGCAAGGGCAAAGCTCTTTTAATGCTGTTGATGTTAGTTGTATCTCATCTCACACAGCTTGCTTGCTTGCACCAGGCAAAACAGTGATTTGTACATTTCATCCCTAGTAGGATAGATTATATTATTGCTAAGAAAATGCTACAGCTGGGTGGTTGAGGCTTCAAACATTTTTAAAATGTTGCATCTAGATGCATAACTTGACTACAGTGCTATTTTTCCATTAAGTTATAGCCACAATTCTTCCACTGCCTTTTGTACCATCATGTGCTGGGCTTGTTCTGAATCCTAAAATCATAGTACATTTTTAGTCTCAGCAGATATGAATTAAGTTGTTGCATACCATTCAGCCATCAAGTCCATCTTTTCACCAAGAAGATGAGGACAAGGAAAACTGGTATTCCTTTTTTTCTATTATTGAACTCTAGCAGGAAAGAACAAAGGAGGAGTGAGCATGTCACCCTTTTAAGTTGCCTCATCTGTGATATTGAGAAGAGTCATTGGGAGACAATGTCCCCTCACTCTTCCCAACAAGAACTGTTGATGACATTTTACAGAGCGAGTGGTATCTCATGGAAGGCTTATTCTTAATATATTTTTAACATGTAGAACTGAATTGCAAGGTTACACAATAACCTGTCTGTTTTGTTATATTGAACTTTCATGCCTGTGTTGCTGTGCAAGAAAACTAGAAAATGATTTTGATATTAGCAGTGTTTGCAAAAATATGAATAGATCCTTGCTAATGTAATGAGATTCCTTTTTTTTTTCTTTTTTTAACCAGGACCTGGGGTTGCTGGCTATCTTACAGCAGGGACTTCATCATCTGTTATTTCCAGTGTGCCACCTCCTGTTGACCCCGATGCACCTGACCTGAGCTGAGAAGAATCCTATTAACCTTATTTAGTTGAGGTGATGTAATGTCATGAGGACATCTGCTAGACACTCCAGAGCCAGCAGCATTTCCACATATAATTAGCCTTCACTTTTATGTCGCCTAGTAACAAAGTATTCCTCCTTTTTCTACAAATGTATTTTTTATTTTTTTGTTTAGGGAAAGGGGGGAATCTCCCAAATGTTCTTCACTGTGATATGTAAGAACATATTCCATGGATCAGCCTAAAGGAAGTGCACAAGTATTATTTTCTTGCTGTACTTGACAATTTTTTTGTTCCTTTATATAATTTTTCAGAACTGTGAATCAAATATAATTAGTTTTTGTTCCTAATTTTTTTATAACATTTTACAGTGCTGTACAAATTAACGTGGCTGCAGTGTTCAGCCTCAGCGGAAATCCTTTGAGATATGTACTTCCATTTGGAGGACAGTTAATTATTAATAATGTTTATTGGTTTGTAATTCAGATCACACAGAGATGTAAATCTGTTGTTCCTGGCTTTTGTTTACAAAGGTATAACTTGTTTCAATTTGCAGTCCTCTAAATTGCTCTCTATTGTAATGTTTCCGATGGCAAACAAACACGTATAACTGCCTTTACCAAGCTGAAAAGAACTTATATGGGGGGATATTTGATGTTATCTTATTATATATGAATATAGTGTCATTGCAAAATGTTATATACAGTATCCAATATATAAACTTTCTATATTGAATGTACATTATAAAGAACTTTCAGACTTGTACATAAAATTTTAAGAACAAAGTGATTTTAATAGTTTTCTTTATGATGAGTTGTGTGTGCGTGTTTGTGTGTGTGTACAAACAGATTGCATGCACTGTCGAAAATATAAGATAATTTAATACTTTGTAGTATAAGTTGTTTGGAGAGGACTGGAATATTGATCTATCTGATTTGACCTTTATTGGCAGTACTTTTTCCAAGGTCATATGAGTTCCACTGTGTTTTTCTGTTTTCTTAATCTTTATTATGCTAGAAAAAGACATTTTTGAGGCCACTAGAAGTCATTGCTGATGTAGGCAGTAATAAATCGATAAGATAGACAGGCAGCCTCATGTGTACTCGCCAGAAAATACTTTTTGAGCATCGTAAAGTGGGTTCTGTATTCTCCTCTGTGTGTATTCTGATACCATAAGTAATGTGATTGACACCCGCATAATGAGGCAGTCTTCAGAATTTGCTGCTCTGTTTTGTACTTGGTACGTCACCGTAGTACAAATTCTGGGTTGTATACACCCATCCAGCCCTACTGCATAAGTAGTGAGAGGTATGGAAATAGTCTAAATACACACAGACCAAAGTGTTAGCTTCATTATTTCTTCAAATGTAGAGTCTAGAAGAGATTAACTATGTTATGTGGTTTTGGTATGGCTTATTCGAATCTGTTATGTCATTTAAAGTGCTGTAATCCTAGCACTTGCCTTACTCGGTGATGTGTACATCCCAGAAGTGTTAAGCACACACTTCGCTCTAGTCTCAGTATTGTAAAATATTTTTGATATTTTTCTGGGCTTCTCTTTATACTTATCTGCTAGCCTTCAACTCTGGTTGTGAGAGACCAATTATCCAGGTAGTCGTCAGGGTTGTGCTACCCTTCGTTGGCAACCTGACACACACTACATTATTAGTCATTTGTTAACTGGGTTAGTCCAACTGAGCCAGTGGCCCGTTTTCAGTGGAGACCCGTGGAGAAAAGCTCCAGGCAGTTATAACAAAGTTACAAAAAAGAAAAACACCTGACAATGAAGTTTTATGCGAACATTACAATAATGTGCTTTACATGAGAACATTAGACATTTACAAGAGGCCTGAGAAGTTTACATAAACATTACAATAATGTGCATAACATGCAGTACAAAAGTTAGAATTTTTTTTAATCAACAAAAAGCGAAAGAGATGCAAATGAGATGGGACACTTGCAATAGGTGGGTGTCAAGTGTGAGAGGTAGTAAGGTGGGGTTTAAGTGGGATCATTGCAGTGACAGGTGCTGGCAATTAGGAGAAAATTTTTAAGGTTGAATGTAGAGATTTATGTTAGAAATGATTTGGATGTCAAGGGGAGTTTGTTTCATACATGGGAAATACTATATTTGTAAAGAAGTTTACCAATGTTTTTGTTTGGTTTATAGGTGTCCAGAAGGAGCTGTTCAGAGCTGTGAAGAGTTCTAGGATGGGTATAATGTGATATTAGTGAGGATAGAGCAGGACAGAAAAAGGGATTTAAAAGTAGAGTGCGAGTCATTTGCAGCTGGGAGTAAGGCATGTGCTGGGGGAAGTCAAACCACTGGAGTTGTTTTAGTGCATGGCAGTGATGAGATTTGTAGGGTTGGTTACTAGCAAATCTTGCAATACTATAGTATGACTGACAGAGTTTAGCCAGAAGGGTAGATTGTACATGTGAAAGATGGGTGAGGCATAAAGCAGACACGGAAGGAGGAAGACCTGAGCAAGTTTATGCCTAGAGTCAGGGGCTAGGTATTTTTTTCTGTCTGTAGAGTAGGCCAAGCTTTTGATTGGTCTTTTTTGCTACAGTGCTGAATATGTGTATCCAATTTTAATTGGTTGTCGATAATAACACAAAGACATTTAGTATGTGGGTCAGGTGGTATGATGGTATTGTCGAGAGAAGAAATGGTGAAGGCTGTTTTGAGGTTAGAAAAGGGTTTTTGGAAAAAAAAATAGTAGCTTTGTTTTTGGGATTTAGAATTAGTTGGTTGTCACTTAGCTATTTTTCTACAGATAAGCTATGTTGAATAGTAGAGAGGAGGTTAGAGAAACTGACAGAACAGGTAATAAGGGTAGAGCCGTCTGCATATTATGTCAGGGAGGAGGCTGTACAGGAAGTATGCAGTTGGTTTGTGAAAATATTAGAGTAGAGGGCCAAGAATTGAACCTTGAGGCACCCCAGTTTTTATTGGTAAGTAAGGGGAGCAGGTAGCCTGCCATCTTACTGATTGTTGTCTTATTAGTGAGATAGTTAGTGAAACATTTAATAGTAGAGGGAGATAAGTTGAGTTGTGATAGTTTGTTGAGAAGTTTGGAGTGTGATACAGTATCAAATGCTATAGAAAGGTCAAGAAAGAGGCAAGAAACCAGTAAATTTTTGTCCATGGCTTTGGCAATGGTTTGAGTAAAGGGCAGTAGATGTACTACGATGGGGTGTGAAGCCATGCTGCGTAGGTGTTGGGTTATTACCTAGAAGGTACTTAAGTTGTCTGTGAATGGATTTTTCAAGGAGTTTAGATAGTGGAGAGAGAAAAGCAATAGGTCTTTAGTTGGATGGTTCATTGCTGTTGCCTCCCTTGTGTAATGGAGTGGTAAAGAATTATGTCCATATATCTGGGACGGTGGATTCTTGACTAGATCTACTGAGCAGGTAAGCTATTAAGTGAGCGGATAGTTTAAGAAAGAGTGGGGGAAGGTTTTCAGAAGACCGGGAGCATGGCTTCAGCTTAAGCTGGAGAGATTTGATGTAAGATGGGATGGGGGTCGAGTGTGAAAGAGGGAGTATTGGTGAAATGTGGAGTGGGGGGGTGTTTATTATTCTGACCATTGTGTGTGAGTTTGTGAATAGATTCAATGAGGTATGAATTTAGAAGGGTGGCAGTTTCATGGAAGGGTTTGTGTGGGGTAGAGGTTGGGAGTAGAAGAGTTGCCTGGGTGCAGGATCTTATTAACAGAGTGTGCTGACATTTTTTTGGGGGGTTAGACTTATGAGTGAGTTGGGCATTGGAGTAGAATTTTTTTCTTAGCTGTATTGATGTGTTTCTTAGCCAGATTACATAGTAGTTTGTAGGTTTGGAGAAGAGAAGGTGATTTAGTTTTATTCCATTGTTTTCAGGTGCTGTCTCTTTTTTTCGTAAGTGTGAGCGTATCTTTTGAGAGCCAGGGAGTGTGGGTTATTTTGATTCTTACTTTTCTGAGAGGTGCCAGGGAGTCAAGGATGGAGAGAGAAGTGCGATTGAAATGAAGGACAGCATCATTTAGAGGGATGTTTCAGAATTGATCAGTCTATAGAGTTTAGCATGTCATTAAAGGTCTCACTGTTAAAAGTGAAGAGATTGTGACAGTCTTTATAGGGATGGTATTTAGGTATCTGAACAGCGTGCCTAAGAATTCGGATAGGAAGGTGGTCGCTAAGGGAGTATGGTAGGGTAGTAGAGTTTTAATACAGGTTAGAGTCAGTTAGGATCCAGTCAAGAGTGGAGCTACTACTATTGTTTTTATTTAATCTAGTAGATGTAGTAAGTAGCTGATAAAAGTCATGTAGTTTGATGATGAGAAATGGACTGGTTGTAGATAGTTTTAGCCAGTCGATGTTAACGTCTTCTAAAATGGTTTCATAGCTGATATTGAGTGATAGCCATGAGAGTATTGGTTCAAGGATGGGAATGTTATTACCTGATGGGATATAAATAGCACTTAAGGCAAATTTCTTTTGTGGGTTAAGGTGACAGTTTAGGATAAGTAGTTCGGCAGGGTGGAAATTTGGATGGGTTATGGGTAGGGGATAGACTGAGGTGTTTGGAGTATCTAATGGCAATTCCACCACCTTTCCTAACCATTCTGTCTTGCTGGTAGATGATGTAATGGGGAAGGATTTCAGAGTTTGAGATGTGGGTATTTAACCGTGTTTCAGATAAGGTTAGGATGTTTGGGGAATGTAAGGTAATCCTGGAGTGTAGCTCTGTGGTTTTATTCAAGAGGCTCTGTATGTTAATTGAGTATATACTAAGATGTTTTAGATTGTGTGGAGGGAGACTGTTTAAACTGGTGGCTGTTGGGATGGTGGAGGAAGATGTAGGAGAAGCAGGACCTGGATTGGGGTTGGATATCCCTATCAGACGTGTATTTGGGAGCACAGGAGGTTTGGAGTGGTTAGTAGTGGTTGTGACACAAGTATTTTAGCTTTAGTTTAGGTGGTAAGGGAGTGTGTGCTAATATTTTGTGTTTGTGAAGTTGGGTAGGGAGATGTTGAATACAGATGGTGAGACAGAACATGTGTAGGATGATTCTTTTTGTTGAATGGAGAGTGCAATAGTAGTTGGAGGTTGGAAGTGGTGGAGTTGTGATTGGTAGGAGGTGAGTGAAATGAGGAAGTAAGGTAAAGGGGGGGTGGGAGATAGATTATAGCCATGGCAAAAGTTAGAGTTGTAAGAAATAGTAATCTGATTAGACGTAGTGTAAAGGGAAAGGTGTGGGGTTGTGTGAGGTTAGGGCGCAGAGATAGGGTAGTTGGATGAGGTGGCTTGGGTTTTGTATTTGGGTAGAGAGTGTAAATTAAAGTGGGGGTGAGTAAGAATGGGAGTAGGGTAGGGGAGCAGAGTGAGCTTACATCCTGTTCATGGACTGGAAGAAACAATCAGTAAGAGTACACCACAGGTAGAAGTCGTATGCTGATTACTAGTCTGCAATGGTGCTTTTATTCTTGTCACTGTCGTCATATTGCATACTTCTGCATGTGTCAGATCTTGAACACACCGCTTAGTGGATACTCGCATCTAAGACAGATCTGCTGCATGATGAAGTACTTGCTTCTAATAGATTTCAGTCATACATAGGGTCAGACTGTCTTGATTTCCTGTGTTTGCACAAGCCAGTATTGGTATTTCTGAAGCCCATCCTTCCTAGGCATCTCCTTCTCTGCATAAATTGCTAGTGGATTCCAAGTCATCTGCATTGTAGCCAGGGATTTATTTGTTTCAGTGCCACAGAACCAGCACAATATTTTGGATTATTTGACTAACTACTACCTCCCTCTGATAAAGTCAGTTCTTGAAATAGCCAACTACTCCTTGTGTGTCACCAGAACTCCTTCCTTTAGTAACAGATTAAGTTCATGCCCATTGTCAACACACCCCTGGCAGTTCTAGTGTGTATGCATCATAGGATGTTGGTGTCAAACTTCCCACACTGGACCTTTGTGAGCTTGAGAGTGCCTGGCCAACTCATGCCATACAGATCTTTGAGTTCCACATCAAAGGCACAGGAGTCAAAATAGGACTTGGAAAGTCTGCTTTATCACCTCCCTTGAAGTTGTAAGTGTCACGGATTATAAAGAGATTTTTGCAGATCATCTTGTACCATATTGGGTCTTAGGATTGGTGAATACTGTAGACTTGCATGCACTTTTAAATATGTGATAAGTCTGTCCTCACTGATGTGGGTGTGTGCACTTTGTAGGAAGCACAGTTCTGACACCAATGCAGGCCTCTCTTAACTGAATGCTGTCTGCAGCATGTGCTACACCGAGTTTTCGGGAATACCTTCCAGCCTTTTCGCATTGCTGTACATGTTGGGTGGCGGTGATAGGAGCTAGCAGGAAGGGGTTGTTTTCCTCTCCCACAATATAAACCAGGGGAGGAAATCAAGATGATTCTAATGCGTATATTTCTGAGAAATACAAGGAGAATGAAACTATATTAAGGTGATGTAGTGATTTACATGTTACGTGGCACATAGTAACTTTAGGGGAAAGTTGCAGTATTAGTATAGACTTCATGAAGGTTTGCATGGAGATTAGACCACATCTCATGCTTCCTTGTTTAAGCCTCCTGGCATGATATGATGACAGAGTAGTGAAATTTCTGCCAGAACTGAAAAAATTACATCTCCAGAAATGAAAATATATTTGCTTTCAGGTATTTCTGTGTTTTTGACCTCCAGATGTGTCATGCTTAATGGAATTCTTGCATTTCAAGGAAACCAGAAAAAAATCATAAGCTTTGGGCACAAAAATTATTCCTTCAATCAAATTAGGTGAAAAGTTTCAACGGTTCCATGTGTGCTGCACTCATATAGGATTCTGGGAAGAAAACTGTGCTTGAAGTGTGTTTTAAGTGTGACATGAAAAGTTGTGCTGTTTGTAGTCAAGCATACAAAATGTGTGTTAGAAAAGGACAATTCACTAAATTATGAAAACAGAAAACAAATGTGTTGAAAAGAATGTCCGTGTTATTCAATAGAAATCTGAAAATGAACTGTTTGTGAATAGTGTTGGAAGTAAAAAGACTTTACTATGAAGACGAGGAGTAAAAAAAAAGGTATACAGGGAAGATCATTAGAAAAAAAATGTTGGCACTTGATTGAAAATTATACAATGTAATCTAGAAAGATGCAGATTGCAATCCCTTATCAGAAGTTAATATTGATTGTAAATAAAATTATATATATATATATATATATATATATATATATATATCTGGATCTACTTTGTTTCACTGAAAGCTCATTTCACTGAATTTGAATTCACCCTGACCAAATTGCTGAAAGCTCAAATTACTGATAACTCATTTCACTGAATCTTATTTAATAAAAGGTATATGCCCTTTTCCTCACTGTAGTGCGATCCTGGAGTTAGTATATATAGTTAGGGGGTGTGTGGGGGGGTGTAGCCACCCACCTAGTTTGGTTTTCTGTTATATTTCACCAAAAGCTTCAAAACAGTACATTTTAAACCATCAACATGCATATTTACAACACCAATAACTAACTCTTTCCAGAACACAATATATACCCAAACTAAGTACCCCCCCTAACTGTATATACTAACTCCAGGATCACACTACAGTGGGGAAAATGGCATATACCTTTTACTTGCCTTACAGTACTCTACACAGTGCCAGTACTTCACTTCATTGAATTGAGGTTAAGTGAAATGTGTTTTCAGTAATTTGAGCTTTCAGCAATTTGGTCAGGGTGAATTGAAATTCAGTGAAATGAGCTTTTAATGAAACAAAGTAGACTCGTGTGTGTGTGTGTGTGTGTGTGTGTGTGTGTGTATATATATATATATATATATCTGAAGTTGTTTTTCATTTGGTCTTCAGCCTTTCAATCTATGGGACTCTGATCTGGCGTGGATCCAACTCGGCCATCTACTCCAGCATTGGAGCCAAAATCCAAGTTCCTCCCCACCCATAATGACCCTCTCACCCTTCTCCCCTCATATCTTATTTGCTGCTAATTTTGAATAGCACGGATCATTGTTTGTCTAAGCTCCTTCGAGGTTTTTATAGTCGCTGAGTACGTTTTTCTTGTGGTTTTTCTTCTCTCTCGTTCTATCCTATCTTCCTACCCTTCTATCTCCAACATTGGTCCATTTTTTGTGTAAAAAAAAAAAAATTTTTTGCTATCCTTTCTTTCCTTTCTGTTTCCCTATCTACTGTTCTCTTGTGTGGAGTGTGTGTGCTCTGCCTGTCCACATGGCTGACACTCCTAATCCGGGGTTCAAGAAGTGCATGGAGTGTGGGCACAAGATTACTCTGTGCGTGGTGCATTTGGGGGTTCCCCACCTTGATTCCTCCTGCTCGATTTATGTGGGCTTCAAACCTCATGCTCTTATAGACAGGAGGAACAAGCTAATCTTAAAGGGTTTGTTAGCTCCCTCCTTGGAGGCCTCTACTTCTATTCCCCCGGCTTCTGGGACTCAGACTCCCGCAAAGAAGCCTGGGGAATGAGAGCAGGTCAGGCATAATGAGCAGGATCGGCCGAGGTCTCCTGACCAGTCTTTCTCTGCGGAACATCCTGCCATGTCTAGACCCGAACTGGCCCAGGGTTCTCCTAGTCTTCGGTCATCCCATTTCTCCCCAAAGCCGGAGAGTTCCTGAGCTAGGTATCTGGCCTCAGCCTCCCCTTGGTGCCATTCCAGGTTGGGGTGGGTAGCTTCCTCTGTCTGGTCCACTCGGGGTCTGTCTGAAGCCGAGGTCAACAGGATGATGATGAAGTTTCTTCTGGCCCAGATTGAGCTTGGGAGTCTTCCCTGCTCTGTCCCCTCTAGAGCCATGAGAATGCAGTCTGGTTTCCTTCCAATATTATCTCCCTTCGGAGTCCTTGGGTCCAAGGTTTCCTAGTGTTGGTGTCAGCACCGATGGTCCCTTGCACCTTGACACCAACAGTTACCTTGAGCACTTCGGCTCTAATGTCTTCAGTCTGGACTGACTCTTGGAGCCGTAGCTTTGGCATCTGCTCTGAGGGGCTGGCATCAGCTCCAAGGCTTACGGGGCTGTCTCTTTCCCTCAGAGGTTCAGTGCTGGGAAGCTCGGCTCCGACTCCCCATTTGGTGCCATGGGCAGCGGTCTGGGAGGCTCTGACACTGACAGTTTTGGCTTTGGCTGTGCTGCCTCCTGGGTTCCACTTGCCTTTGGCTTTCGATGCTGTGGAGAGGGTCCTCTTGGCTCTTTTGAGAGCCTTGACAACTTTCTTCCTCGGATTCCTCCCTGGCTCCTACTGTTTCTGGGCTAGAGTCTTCCATCCTGCCCCCTTAGAGACAGCCTGTTGCCAACCCCCCCCCCCCCCAAGAGGTTCTTGTTTAGGAGTTCCCAAATCTTCTGAGTCCTCCCCAGAGCTTCCCCTGAGGAGGTGCCTTGGAAGCATACGTGCAAGGGACGGCACTTAGATTCCCCACCAGAATATCTCATGGAAGATACAGGTTTGGATGAGGTTGAGGGTTTCCCCACAGTCACCCCCCCTGACAGTGTCTTTTTTGGGTACATCTTGGAGATTACGTGCCAGAGAGGTGGGTGGTCTTCCCTCAAACCCATCCCGATGAGTCTGTATTCCTGGAGGCATTTGCAACAGGGCCTTCTACATTTTGGATGTACCCCCCCTTGGATCCTTTGGTGTATCTTATCTCTAGTAGGGCATGGAAGGAACTGGAGATGGTCGAGCACATTCCCAAGTGCCCAGACAAGGTTCTTAGTGCTCCTTTGGACAGGCCCTATCCATCCAGAGGTTCCTCAGTTGATGCCATGGTGGTTGCAGTGGCCACCAAGAAGGAGCTGGCCCAGGAGAGCTCCTCAGTCCATTCTCCAGACAGGGAGTCTAGGGTGATGGACTGCTTTGCGAAGCAGGTGCATGTTTCAGCCACCTTTGCTCTGCGTGCACTAAACTTTTTGGCCCACATCACCAGACTGCAAAGGGACTTGGTTAAGGAAGTCTACGAGTCTGCCCCAGAATCCATGTCTGCAGAGGAGAAGAAGGATGTTCTTCATCTCACATTGCTGCAGTCCTTACACTTGGGTAGTCCGCTGTCCTCGATCGGCCCGAATATCAAAGTATTAGGCTGACGTCGGTCAAGGCGCTTAAGACTGACATCAGGACGTCAGGGTACAAATGCGCATGACCGACGTCATATCCTCAGTCTTTTTTGCCACATGGTCCGATGCAGAAGCAGCGTTGCAAGTGCCGTTCGGCGTTCTGAAATTTTTCGAATTCGGAGTTTCAGACCGAGTCAAAGTTGGCTAAGTACCCGTTAGAATATTTTAGTTTTTCTTGCCTCAGTGGTTTACCGGATGTCAGAAAAAGTGAATAACTGTATTTCTTGTGGGAAGCAGATACCGCATAGAGATTATCATACTTTGTGTATTCCTTGTTTGGGGCCTGAGCACGGCGTTGTTGGGTGTCGCTTTTGTGCTAGGTTTAATAAAGCGCACTATTAGCGAAGGTTAGATTGTGCCAGGTTGGTCTTGAGCGGTGCAATTACAATATGCCGTCGGATGCTCCGACACCCGCTTCTTCGAAGAAGCGCAAAGACAAAGCAGTTAAACCCCGGCAAGAAGAGTCGTCCGTACCGGACGCTGGTTCTTTGGAGGCGTCAGTGGAACCGGTGGTTCTACCGGAGGCTTCTCTGGAGTCCCAGGGGGAGACTTTGATATTGCAGGATGTGGCCTCTCAGGAGGCAGGTCAGGCTGAAGGGGCTTCTCAGGTTACTGTACTCCCCTCCCTTCCTAGGGTGGTTAGGCCCTCTCCTTCTGTTTCCAAGGCTTCTCCCAGAGGCAGGCCAGGTTTAGCTTCTGTTGGTGTCACTCCTAGTTCTTCAGGATCTGTGCCCAAGAAGCACATGCTCAAAATGGCAGAAGATTTAATTACTTTGATTAGAGGTTCTTTGCCCCCTCCTGATAAGAGGCCTAGGGTGGAACCAGAGTTGGGGAGTTTTGAGCAGGTTTCGGATGTTTCAGAGTCTTCGGCTGAAGACTTGCAGGAGTATTCTCCTTATTCTGATTCTGATGTGGATGATTCTACTCCTTCTGCTTCTCCTCCAGAGGATTTTTCTTTCAGAGACTCTTCATTCTATGAGGAACATTTTAAGTGGGAAGGTCAGGACTTCTCTGATTCCAGGAAAAGGCTTAGGAATTTTTGCTTTACCCCAGCATAGGCCTTTGGCTATTCCTCCTGTTCTGGATGTTGTGGAAGATGTGTTTGCAGAGGCTTCACTTAATCCTGATTCTTTGCCTCCTGCTCCTGTTAAACCGGACAGGTATTACAGGGTGCCTGAAGCTCATAAATATCTGTATGAGTCCTAGGGCGGACCCAGAAACAGTTAGTCAGGGACCTAAGGGTGTCAAGGCCTCTGTGGTAAAAAATCCGGTTCCTCCAGATAAAGAGGCCAGAGCTTTGGATAGATGGGGAAAGAAAGTCTATACTTCTTCCACCTTAGCTATGAGGGCTTTGAATTGCCAGTTTCACATGTTGAAATATCAAAACTATCTTCTTTCTCAATTGAAGTCTAAGGTAGATGCTCTGGCGGAAGGCATCGAGTGTAAAGAATTACAAGATTTGGTACATGTTTCTGAACAGGTGGGTAAGCATTCTTTACAATGTGGATTTGATGCTGTACAGGCCTCGTCTAGGGTGGCTGCCACTGGGTCAGTTCTTCGAGGCACGCCTGGCTGAGGATCAGAACTTATCTGACCATGTTAAAACAAGGATTTTAGATGCTCCTTTACAGTCTGATGTATTGTTTGGTTCACCTGTGGAGGCAGTTTTAAAGAAAATGGAAGACAAGGCTAAGTCTATGCAGACTGTTAAAGATTTTTGCAAGTTCAGCCTCCGAAATTTAGTAGGAATTGGCCTGCTAAGGGTGGGCATTACCCTTCTTATGATTCACAGTCTAGGGAAGATCTAGGCGTGGTAGGGGTAGAGCTCAGGGCTCTTTCAGACCTAGAACAGGGAGTTCACCTGCACAGTCTTGGTGAGGGCAGGGGCCAGTCCTTTCGTAAACAGGCCCAATGACCTACCTTTTCAGCTGCCAGAGCCTTCTTGTCTGGCAGCACCTTTGGGAGGAAGGTTGGCACTCTTCAAAGAAAATTGGAGTTTAATTACCCAGGACAGATGGGTATTGGAATATTATACACCAAGGTTACAGGTTTTATTTCCATACATTGCCTCCTTTCAAAGGCATGCCAGACGTTCCTCCTCAGCAAAGAATAGAGGCTCACAAACAAATTTCTCTGCTGCAAATAGGGGCCATACAGCCGGTCCCTCTGCCAGAAGTAGGCCTAGGATTTTATTCACGCCTGTTCCTAGTACCAAAGAAGGGGAACACGTGGAGACCAATTTTGGATTTGTCTATCCTCAACACTTATCTGGACATTCCCAAGTTCAAAATGTTGATGTTACAACAGCTTTTACCTCTGCTGGGCAAAGATCACTGGATGGTGACTCTGGATCTCAAGGAAGCTTACCTTCATGTTCCTATCAGGCTAAGTTGCAGGAAGTATCTGCGTTTCGAGCTGGGACTTCTCATTATCAGTTCTCTGCATTGCCCTTTGGCTTATCTACTGCGCCCAGAGTGTTCACAAAGGTTCTGGCTCCAGTGATAGCTTTCTTCAGGCTAAAAGGAATTCAGATCTATCCTTATTTGGACGATTGGGTGATTCTGGCCAAAGGAAGGGACGAGCTTCTTCATCATTTGCAATATGTGATAGCAGTGCTAAGATGCCTGGGGTATTCTGTGAACAAAATAAAGTCCAGTCTAGTACCCTCTCAAGACATGTGCTTTCTGGGTGTGAGACTGAATACAGCATCCCAGATGGCCTTTTGACCCCGGACAAACAAAAGAATCTTTCACTTTACTTCCATCAATTGTCTCATCTGTCCAGGCTGACTGCAAGGACAGTCCTTCAAGCCTTGGGGTTCATGGCATCTTGTATTCTGGTGCTTCCCAATGCCAAACTGCATATGAGGAAGCTACAATGGTATCTCAAAATGTATGGACTCAGCACTGCCAAGATATGGACACTGTCATTCAGATAATACCTTGCATTCAAAAGGAATTTTTGTGGTGGGCTCAGGAATGTCACCTAAACAAGGGACTCTCTGTGACCCGGCCAGAGGCGGGTCAGATTCTAACGACAGATGCCTCAGACAAAGCTTGGGAGCTCATCTAAATGGAAAGTGGATACAAGACACGTGGCCTGCCAGACTACAACATCTACATATCAACTTGAAGGAGATGTTAGCAGTCCAATTTGCATTAATAGCTTTTGAAGGATTTACTTCTTCCAGGGCAGGTGTTGGTTCTAACAGACAACGCAACTGTCATGTGGTACATCAACAAGCAGGGGAACACATTCTTATCCTCTATGCAGGCAAGCAATGATTTGATATTGCAGGATGTGGCCTCTCAGGAGGCAGGTCAGGCTGAAGGGGCTTCTCAGGTTACTGTACTCCCCTCCCTTCCTAGGGTGGTTAGGCCCTCTCCTTCTGTTTCAAGGCTTCTCCCAGAGGCAGGCCAGGTTTAGCTTCTGTTGGTGTCACTCCTAGTTCTTCAGGATCTGTGCCCAAGAAGCACATGCTAAAAAGGCGAGAAGTTTTAATTACTTTGATTAGAGGTTCTTTGCCCCCTCCTGATAAGAGGCCTAGGGTGGAACCAGAGTTGGGGAGTTTTGAGCAGGTTTCGGATGTTTCAGAGTCTTGGCTGAAGACTTGCAGGAGTATTCTCCTTATTCTGATTCTGATGTGGATGATTCTACTCCTGCTTCTCCTCCAGAGGATTTTTCTTTTTCAGAGACTCTTCATTCCATGAGGGAACATTTTAAGTGGGAAGGTCAGGACTTCTCTGATTCCAGGAAAAGGCTTAGGGAATTTTGTTTTACCCCAGCATAGGCCTTTGGCTATTCCTCCTGTTCTGGATGTTGTGGAAGATGTGTTTGCAGAGGCTTCACTTAATCCTGATTCTTTGCCTCCTGCTCCTGTTAAACCGGACAGGTATTACAGGGTGCCTGAAGCTCATAAATATCTGTATGAGTCCTAGGGGGACCCAGAAACTGTAGTCAGGGACCTAAGGGTGTCAAGGCCTCTGTGTAAAAATCCGGTTCCTCCAGATAAAGAGGCCAGAGCTTTGGATAGATGGGGAAAGAAAGTCTATACTTCTTCCACCTTAGCTATGAGGGCTTTGAATTGCCAGTTTCACATGTTGAAATATCAAAACTATCTTCTTTCTCAATTGAAGTCTAAGGTAGATGCTCTGGCGGAAGGCATGAGTGTAAAGAATTACAAGATTTGGTACATGTTTCTGAACAGGTGGGTAAGCATTCTTTACAATGTGGTTTTGATGCTGTACAGGCCTCGTCTAGGTGGCTGCCACTGGTCAGTTCTTAGAGGCGCTGGCTGAGGGATCAGAATTTATCTGACCATGTTAAAACAAGGATTTTAGATGCTCCTTTACAGTCTGATGTATTGTTTGGTTCACCTGTGGAGGCAGTTTTAAAGAAAATGGAAGACAAGGCTAAGTCTATGCAGACTGTTAAAGATTTTTGCAAGTTCAGCCTCCAAATTTAGTAGAATTGGCCTGCTAAGGGGTGGCTCTTCTTATGATTCCAGTCTAGGGAAGATCTAGCGTGGTAGGAGAGCTCAGGGCTCTTTCAGACCTAGAACAGGGAGTTCACCTGCACAGTCTTGGTGAGGGCAGGGGCCAGTCCTTTCTAACAGCCAAGACTACTTCCTCCAGAGCCTCTTTCTGGCACACCTTTGAAAGGGGCCATGTTTCAGTACCAAGAAGGAACACAAAATTTTGGATTTATTACCTCAACATTATCTGGACATCCCATCAAATGGTTACAGCTTTTACCTCTGCTGGGCAAAGATCACTGGATGGTAACTTTAGATCTCAAGGAAGCTTACCTTCATGTGCCTATAAGGCTAAGTTGCAGGAAGTATCTGCGTTCGAGCTGGAAATTCTCATTATCAGTTCTCTGCATTGCCCTTTGGCTTATCTACTGCGAGTATTCACAAAGGTTCTGGCTCCAGTGATTCCTTACTTCAGGCTTCAAGGAATTCAAATCTATCCTTACTTGGCCCACTGCCTGATTGTGGCTCAAGAAAAGGAAGACCTTCTACAGCATCTGGCATATGTTATAGCAGTGCTAAGGTGCCTGGGGTATTCTGTCACCGACATAAAGTCCAGTCTAGTACCCTCTCAAGACATGTGCTTTCTGGGTGTGAGACTGAATACAGCAGCCCAGATGGACTTTTTAACCCCGGACAAACAAAAGAGTCTATCACTTTACTTCCATCAACTATCTCATCAGTCCGTGCTGACTGCAAGGACAGTCCTTCAAGCATTAGGGTTCATGGCATCTTGTATTCTGGTGCTTCCCAATGCCAAACTGCATATGAGTAAGCTACAATGGTATCAGAAAAATGTATGGACACAGCACTGCCAGGATTTGGACACTGTCATTCAAATAATACCTTGCCTTCAAAAGAATTTTGTGGTGGGCTCAGGAATGTCACCTAAACAAGGGACTCTCTGTGACCCAGAGGGAGTCAGATTTTAACGACAGATGCCTCGGACATTGCTTGGGAGCTCATCTAAATGGAAAGTGGATACAAGACAAGTGGCCTGCCAGACTACAGCATCTACATATCAACATGAAGGAGATGTTAGCAGTCCAGTTTGCATTAATGGCTTTCAAGGAGTTACTTCTTCCAGGGCAGGTGTTGATTCTAACAGACAACACAACTGTCATGTGGTACATCAACAAACAAGGGGAACACATTCTTATCCTCTATGCAGGCAAGCAATGATTTTATGGGAGACTGCTAAGCTTGCAACTAACTCTTCAGGCAAGGTTTCTGCCGGAGCACAGAACTCCTTAGCAGATGTGTTAAGCAGACAAATCATGGATCCCCCAGTGGAAACTGGATCTTCATGTATTTCAGAAATTGACAGTGTCATGGGGAACTCCAGACATAGATCTGTTCGCTTCTCCACTAAACCACCAGCTGCCAAAGTTTGCACAAAGGGTTTCATCACACAGCTTGGAAAGTGGATGCTCTGTCTTTCAGTTGGAAAAACCTTCATGTGTATGCCTTTCCACCTCTCCTCTTCTTCCAAAGGTGCTATTAAAGGTCAGACAAGACAGGCCAAGGATGATTTTGATAGCTCCAGATTGGCCTCGCAACACTGGTACCCACTACTAGGAGTCTGGTAAGGAAGCCTCCATGGCCTTTACCTCTGATTCCTCATCTGTTATCTCAGAAGGATGGTCATCTGCTCAATGTCAAGCTTCACTCTCTTCATCTAACAGCCTGGCATATTCTGTGTTGAAACACAGCAGGTCTCAACTTCCTCAACAAGTTTTAAATGTGATTATGGAAGCTAGAAGACCTAGTACAAGGAAAGTGTACCCAGAAAAATGGAAGAGATTTTTATTTTGGAGTACAGCAACGAATTTGAGATTTCTGAGCCTAATTTGAGTGTGGCTCTTCAATATCTTACTGAGTTATTGGACAAAGGTTTGTCCTTCTCTTCCATTAAGATTCATGCTGCAGCAATTTCAGCTCACTATGATTGTGACCCACCATTGTTTTCATCCTTTGTTCAAGCAGTTTCTTAGAGGGCAAAGAATATAAGACCCCGTAGAGCTCCTACTCCTGCTTGGGATCTCAATTTTGTGTTGGAAAAACTTACTCTACAACCTTTTGAGCCTGCGGCTACTGCTGAATTGAAATACTTGTCATGGAAGACTGCTTTTCTGTTGGCTATTACTTCTGCAAGAAGGTGCAGTTGCAGGCCCTTATGGCAGTAGAGCCTTTTGATTTTCCATAAGGTACAGGGGTGGCATCTTCTTATGATTCCAGTCTAGGGAAGATCTAGGCGTGGTAGGAGAGCTCAGGGCTCTTTCAGACCTAGAACAGGGAGTTCACCTGCACAGTCTTGGTGAGGGCAGGGGCCAGTCCTTTCGTAAACAGGCCCAATGACCTACCTTTTCAGCTGCCAGAGCCTTCTTGTCTGGCAGCACCTTTGGGAGGAAGGTTGGCACTCTTCAAAGAAAATTGGAGTTTAATTACCCAAGACAGATGGGTATTGGATATCATACACCAAGGTTACAGGTTTTATTTCCATACCTTGCCTCCTTTCAAAGGCATGCCAGACGTTCCTCCTCAGCAAAGAATAGAGGCTCACAAACAAATTTCTCTGCTGCCAAATGGGGGCCATACAGCCGGTCCCTCTGCCAGAAGTGGCCTAGGATTTTATTCAGCCTGTTCCTAGTACCAAAGAAGGGGAACACGTGGAGACCAATTTTGGATTTATCTATCCTCAACACTTATCTGGACATTCCCAAGTTCAAAATGTTGATGTTACAACAGCTTTTACCTCTGCTGGGCAAAGATCACTGGATGGTGACTCTGGATCTCAAGGAGCTTACCTTCATGTTCCTATCAGGCTAAGTTGCAGGAAGTATCTGTCGAGCTGGGACTTCTCATTATCAGTTCTCTGCATTGCCCTTTGGCTTATCTACTGCCCAGAGTGTTCACAAAGGTTCTCGCTCCAGTGATAGCTTTCTTCAGGCTAAAAGGAATACAGATCTATCCTTATTTGGACGATTGCCTGATTCTGGGCCAAGGAAAAGACGAACTGCTTCATCATTTGCAATATGTGATAGCAGTGCTAAGATGCCTGGGGTATTCTGTGAACAAAATAAAGTCCAGTCTAGTACCCTCTCAAGACATGTGCTTTCTGGGTGTGAGACTGAATACAGCATCCCAGATGGCCTTTTGACCCCGGACAAACAAAAGAATCTTTCCTTTACTTCCATCAATTGTCTCATCAGTCCAGGCTGACTGCAAGGACAGTCCTTCAAGCCTTAGGGTTCATGGCATCTTGTATTCTGGTGCTTCCCAATGCCAAACTGCATATGAGGAAGCTACAATGGTATCTCAAAATGTATGGACACAGCACTGCCAAGATATGGACACTGTCATTCAGATAATACCTTGCATTCAAAAGGAATTTTTGTGGTGGGCTCAGGAATGTCACCTAAACAAGGGACTCTCTGTGACCCGCCAGAGGCGAGTCAGATTCTAACGACAGATGCCTCAGACAAAGCTTGGGGAGCTCATCTAAATGGAAAGTGGATACAAGACAAGTGGCCTGCCAGACAAAAAAAACAAAAAGGGGGGGGGGGGGGGGGGGAACTGCTAAGCTTGCAACTAACTCTTCAGGCAAGGTTTCTGCGGAGCACAGAACTCCTTAGCAGGTGTGTTAAGCAGACAAATCATGGATCCCCACGAGTGGAAACTGGATCTTCATGTATTTCAGAAATTGACAGTGTCATGGGGAACTCCAGACATAGATCTGTTCGCTTCTCCACTAAACCACCAGCTGCCAAAGTATTGCACAAAGGGTTTCATCACACAGCTTGGAAAGTGGATGCTCTGTCTTTCAGTTGGAAAACCTTCATGTGTATGCCTTTCCACCTCTACCTCTTCTTCCAAAGGTGCTATTAAAAGTCAGACAAGACAGGCCAAGGATGATTTTGATAGCTCCAGATTGGCCTCGGCAACACTGGTACCCACTACTACGGAGTCTGTTAAGGACGCCTCCATGGCCTTTACCTCTGATTCCTCATCTGTTATCTCAGAAGGATTGTCATCTGCTCAATGTCAAGCTTCACTCTCTTCATCTAACAGCCTGGCATATTCTGTGTTGAAACACAGCAGGTCTCAACTTCCTCAACAAGTTTTAATTGTGATTATGGAAGCTAGAAGACCTAGTACAAGTAAAGTGTAGCAGAAAAATGGAAGAGATTTTTATTTTGGAGTACAGCAAAGAATTTGGAGATTTCTGAGCCTAATTTGAGTGTGGCTCTTCAATATCTTACTGAGTTATTGGACAAAGGTTTGTCCTTCTCTTCCATTAAGATTCATGCTGCAGCAATTTCAGCTCACTATGATTGTGACCCACCATTGTTTTCGCATCCTTTGTTCAAGCAGTTTCTTAGAGGGGCAAAGAATATAAGACCCACACGTAGAGCTCCTACTCCTGCTTGGGATCTCAATTTTGTGTTGGAAAAACTTACTCTACAACCTTTTGAGCCTGCGGCTACTGCTGAATTGAAATACTTGTCATGGAAGACTGCTTTTCTGTTGGCTATTACTTCTGCAAGAAGGGTGTCTGAGTTGCAGGCCCTTATGGCAGTAGAGTCCTTTTTGATTTTCCATAAGGATAGGGTATCATTACGTACTAATCCTTCCTTTATGCCTAAGGTGGTTTCTAGTGTGGCTTTAAACCAAACTATTCATTTGCCTACTTTTATGCAGACCCCCAAAATAAAGGGAAAAGATTTTGCACACTTTAGATGTACACAGGCAATTGCGTTATTATTTAAGCAGGACTAAGGATTTAGGCAGTCTCAGCAGTTGTTTGTTTCTTTTGCTTTGAGTTCACAGGGCAAGCCTGTGTCAAAACAAACTATTTCTAGGTGGATTGGCTTTTGCATTGCATTTTGTTATTCCCATCATGGCAAGGAGATTCCAGCTGGGATTAGGCCTCATTCCACTAGGGCTACTGCCACTTCAACAGCATTTCTAAGCCGGGTGGCAACTAAGGATATTTTGGAAGCAGCTACTTGGAGTTCAGTGCATACTTTCTCTAAGCATTATCACCTTCCTATCTACTCTAAGTCTAGGGCTGGTTTTGCCACAGCTGTTTTGCAAGGCATGTTGTCAGCTCCTGCTTCTTTATGATTTGCCAGCCTCCCTTACCTCTGCTTTGGGATTCTCCCAATATAGGACTGCAGCAATGGGGAAGAAGAACATAGTACAGCTATGTACCTACCATAAATGTAGATGTTCGAGGATCGCCATTGCTGCAGTCAATTCCTCCTCCTTCCCTCTGTGTTTAGGGTGGTTGTGTAGGTGAGGTTACATGCTTATATTTTGTATATATTCTTGTATATTTGAATATTGTTGGTGCAGGTATTTTGCGCCTGGCCTTTTTACGGTCTTCTTACATGAGGGTCAAAAACAGACTGAGGATATGACGCGGTCATGCATTGTACCCTAGATGACGCAGTCTAATGCCCTGACGGCAACTAAACTCTGTATTCGGGCGACTGGATGGCTACTTACCCGATAGTAAGGACTGCAGCAATGGGGATCCTCGAACATCTACATTTATGGTAGGTACAAAACTGTACTTTTGGTTTTCTATTATATTTCACCAAAAGCTTCAAAACAGTACATTTTAAACCATCGACATGCATACTTACAACACCAATAACTAACTCTTTCCAGAACACAATATATACCCAAACTAAGTACCCCCCCTAACTGTATATACTAACTCCAGGATCACACTACAGTGGGGAAAAGGGCATATACCTTTTACTTGCCTTACAGTACTCTGCACAGTGCCAGTACTTCACTTCATTGAATTGAGGTTAGGTGAAATGTGTTTTCAGTAATTTGAGCTTTCAGCAATTTGGTCAGGGTGAATTGAAATTCAGTGAAATGAGCTTTTAATGAAACAAAGTAGACTCGTGTGTGTGTGTGTGTGTATATATATATATATCTGAAGTTGTTTTTCATTTGGTCTTCAGCCTTTCAATCTATGGGACTCTGATCTGGCATGGATCCAACTCGGCCATCTACTCCAGCATTGGAGCCAAAATCCAAGTTCTTCCCCACCCATAATGACCCTCTCTCCCTTCTCCCCTCATATCTTATTTGCTGCTAATTTTGAATAGCACGGATCATTGTTTGTCTAAGCTCCTTCGAGGTTTTCAGTCGCTGATCTCTTGTGGATTTTCTTTCTCTGTCTATCCTATCTTCCTACCCTTCTGTCTCCCACATTGGTCCATTTTCTGTGTAAAAAAAAAAAATTTTTTTGTTATCCTTTCTTTCCTTTCTGTTTCCCTATCTACTGTTCTCTTGTGTGGAGTGTGTGTGCTCTGCCTCTCCACATGGCCGACACTCCTAATCCGGGGTTCAAAGGTCAGTGTGGGCCAAGATTACTCTAGCGTGGTCTGGGGTTCCCCACCTTGATTCCTCCTGCTCGATTTATGTGGGCTTCAAACCCCAAGCTCTTATAGACAGGAGGAACAAGCTAATCTTAAAGGGTTTGTTAGCTCCCTCCTTGGAGGCCTCTACTTCTATTCCCCCGGCTTCTGCAACTCAGACTCCCGCAAAGAAGCCTGGGGAATGAGTGCAGGTCAGGCATAATGAGCAGGATCGACCGAGGTCTCCTGACCAGTCTTCCTCTGCGGAACATCCTGCCAAGTCTAGACCTGAACTGGCCCAGGGTTCTCCTAGTCTTCGGTCATCCCATTTCTCCCCAAAGCCAGAGAGTTCCTGAGCTGGGTATCTGGCCTCAGCCTCCCCTTGGTGCCATTCCAGGCTGGGGTTGGTAGCTTCCTCTGTCTGGTCCACTCGGGGTCTGTCTGAAGCCGAGGTCAACAGGATGATGATGAAGTTTTTTCTGGCCCAGATTGAGCTTGGGAGTCTTCCCTGCTCTGTCCCCCTCTAGAGCCATGAGAATGCAGTCTGGTTTCCTCCCAATATCTCCCTTCGGAGTCCTTGGGTCCAGGGTTTCCTAGTGTTGGTGTCAGCACCGATGGTCCCTTGCACCTTGACACCAACAGTTACCTTGAGCACTTCGGCTCTAATGTATTCAGTCTGGACTGACTCTTGGAGCCGTAGCTTTGGCATCTGCTCTGAGGGGCTGGCATCAGCTCCAAGGCTTATGGGGCTGTCTGTTTCCCTCAGAGGTTCAGTGCTGGGAAGCTCGGCTCCAACTCCCCCTTTGGTGCCATGGGCAGCGGTCTGGGAGGCTCTGACACTGACAGTTTTGGCTTTGGCTGTGCTGCCTCCTGGGTTCCACTTGCCTTTGGCTTTCGATGCTGTGGAGAGGGTCCTCTCGGCTCTTTTGAGAGCCTTGACAACTTTCTTCCTCGGATTCTGCCCTGGCTCCTACTGTTTCTGGGCCAGAGTCTTCCATCCTGTCCCCCTAGAGACAGCCTGTTGTCAACCCCCCCCCCCTTAAGAGGTTCTTGTTTAGGAGTTCCCAAATCTTCTGAGTCCTCCCCAGAGCTTCCCCTGAGGAGGTGCCTTGGAAGCATACGTGCAAGGGACGGCACTTAGATTCCCCACCAGAATATCTTATGGAAGATACAGGTTTGGATGAGGTTGAGGGTTTCTCCACAGTCACCCCCCCTGACGGTGTCTTTTTTGAGTACATCTTGGAGATTACGCGCCAGAGAGGTGGGTGGTCTTCCCTCAAACCCATCCCAATGAGTCTGTATTCCTGGAGGCATTTGCAACAGGGCCTTCTACATCTTGGGTGTACCCCCCCCCATGGATCCTTTGGTGTATCTGATCTCTAGTAGGGCATGGAAGGAACTGGAGATGGTCGAGCACATTCCCAAGTGCCCGGACAAGGTTCTTAGTGCTCCTTTGGACAGGCCCTATCCATCCAGAGGTTCCTCAGTTGATGCCATGGTGGTTGCAGTGGCCACCTAGAAGGAGCTGGCAGGAGAGCTCCTCAGTCCATTCTCAGAAGGAGTCAGGCGATGGACTGCTGCAGCTTCTCATCCAGGGCAGGTTGTTGATTTCTAACAGACAACACAACTGTCATGTGGTACATCAACAAGCAAGGGAACACATTCTTATCCTCTATGCAGGCAAGCAATGATTTTGTGGGAGACTGCTCTCAGTTTACAGCTAATCTTCAGGCAAGGTTTCTGCGAGCACAGAACTCCTTAGCAGATGTGTTGAGCACTTTGGATCCCCAGTGGAAATTGGATCCTCATGTATTTCAGAAATTGACAGTGTCATGGGGAACTCCAGACATAGATCTGTTCTTCTCCACTAAACTACCAGCTGCCAAAGTTTTGCACAAAAGGTTTCATCCCACAGCTTGGAAAGTGGATGCTCTTTCTTCAATTGGAGCAATCTTCATGTGTATGCCTTTCCACCTCTGCCTCTCCTCCCAAAGGTACTCTAAAGGTCAGACAGGACAAGCCAGATTTTTAGCTCCAGATTGGCCTCGACAGCACTGGTACCCATTACTGAGAAGTCTGGTTGAGCCTCCATGGCCTTTCGATTCCACACCTGCTGTCTCAGGAGACAGTCATTTACTCAATGTCAAACTTCACTCTCACCTAACAGCCTGGCATATTCTGTTTTAAACCCTGAGGGTCTCAGCTTCCAGCAAGTTTTGAATGTTATTTTGGAGGCCAGAAGGCCTAGTACAAGGAAAGTAGATAAATGGAAGAGATTTTTATTTTGGAGTGCAGCAAAGGAATTTGATGTTTTCCTAATTTAAGTGTGGCTCTTCAATATCTTACTGAGTTACTGGACAAAGGTTTGTCCTTCTTCTAAGATTCATGCTGCAGCAATTTCTGCTCACTATGACTGTGACCACCATTGTTTTCTCATCCTTTGTTTCAATTCTTAGAGGCAAGAATATAAGACCCCGAGCTCCTACTCCTGCTTGGGATCTCAATTTTGTGTTGGAGAAACTCACTCTACAACCTTTTGAGCCTGCAGCTACTGAGTTGAAATATTTATCATGGAAGACTGCTTTTTGTTGGCCATTACCTCGAAGGGTTTCTGAATTACAGGCCCTTATGGCAGTTGAGCCTTTCTTAATTTTCCATAAGGATAGGGTACTCTAATCCTTCCTTTATGCCTAAGTGGTTTCTAGTGTGGCTTTAAACCAAACTATTCATTTGCCTACTTTTATGCAAACCCAAAATAAAGGGGAAAAGATTTTGCACTTGGATATACACAGGCAGTTGCGATATTATTTGAGCAGAACTAAAGGGTTCAGGCAGTCTCAGCAGTTGTTTGTTTCTTTGCTTTGGGTTCTCAGGGCAAGCCTGTGTCAAAACAAACTATTTCTAAGTGGATTGGGTTTTGTATTGCTTTCTGTTATTCCCATCATGGTAAGGAGGTTCCAGCTGGGATTAGGCCTCATTCCACTAGAGCTACTGCCACTTCTACAGCTTTTTAAGGGGTGGCAACTAAAGATATTTTGGAGGCAGCTACTTGGAGTTCAGTGCATACTTTCTAAGCATTATCACCTTCCACTTTACTCTAAATCTAGGCTGTTGCCACTGCTATTTTACAGGGCATTTTGGCAGCTCCTACTTTATAGTTTGCCATCCTCCCTTACCTCTGCTTTGGGATTCTGTAAGGACTGCAGCAATGTGAGATGAAGAACATAGTACAGTTTTGTACCTACCATAAATGTAGATGTTAAGATCCACATTGCTGCAGTCTCCCTCCTCCCTTGTTGAGGGTTGTGTGGTTTGGGTTGTAAATATTGTGAATATTGTATATATTGTAATAATTTACTGAGTTCTGACAGTCTTCTCTAAATCTGCAGCAGACTAACTGGATCAGTTTTCTCATCCCCAAAGCCAGAGGTTCTGAGCTGGGTATCTGGCCTCAGCCTCCCCTTGGTGCCATTCCAGGCTGGGGTTGGTAGCTTCCTCTGTCTGGTCCACTTTCGGGGTCTGTCTGAAGCCAGGTCAACAGGATGATGATGAAGTTTTTCTGGCCCAGATTGAGCTTGGGAGTCTTCCCTGCTCTGTCCCCTCTAGAGCCATGAGAATGCAGTCTGGTTTCCTCCCAATATCTCCCTTGAGTCCTTGGGTCCAGGGTTTCCTAGTGTTGGTGTCAGCACCGATGGTCCCTTGCACCTTGACACCAACAGTTACCTTGAGCACGCCGGCTCTAATGTATTCAGTCTGGACTGACTCTTGGAGCCGTGGCTTTGGCATCTGCTCTGAGGGGCTGGCATCAGCTCCCAAGGCTTATGGGGCTGTCTGTTTCCCTCAGAGGTTCAGTGCTGGGAAGCTTCGGCTCCAACTCCCCTTTGGTGCCATGGGCAGCGGTCTGGGAGGCTCTGACACTGACAGTTTTGGCTTTGGCTGTGCTGCCTCCTGGGTTCCACTTGCCTTTGGCTTTCGATGCTGTGGAGAGGGTCCTCTCGGCTCTTTTGAGAGCCTTGACAACTTTCTTCCTCGGATTCTGCCCTGGCTCCTACTGTTTCTGGGCCAGAGTCTTCCATCCTGTCCCCCTAGAGACAGCCTGTTGTCAACCCCTTAAGAGGTTCTTGTTTAGGAGTTCCCAAATCTTCTGAGTCCTCCCCAGAGCTTCCCTGAGGAGGTGCCTTGGAAGCTTATCTCGTGCAAGGGGCGGCACTTAGATTCCCCACCAGAATATCTTATGGAAGATACAGGTTTGGATGAGGTTGAGGGTTTCTCCACAGTCACCCCCTGGCGGTGTCTTTTTGAGTACATCTTGGAGATTACGCGCCAGAGAGGTGGGTGGTCTTCCCTCAAACCCATCCCAATGAGTCTGTATTCCTGGAGGCATTTGCAACAGGGCCTTCTACATCTTGGGTGTACCCCCCCCCATGGATCCTTTGGTGTATCTGATCTCTAGTAGGGCATGGAAGGAACTGGAGATGGTCGAGCACATTCCCAAGTGCCCGGACAAGGTTCTTAGTGCTCCTTTGGACAGGCCCTATCCATCCAGAGGTTCCTCAGTTGATGCCATGGTGGTTGCAGTGGCCACCTAGAAGGAGCTGGCCCAGGAGAGCTCCTCAGTCCATTCTCCAGATAGGGAGTCTAGGGCGATGGACTGCTTTGCGAAGCAGGTGCATGTTTCAGCCACCTTTGCTCTGCGTGCACTAAACTTTTTGGCCCATGTCACCAGACTGCAAAGGGACTTGGTTAAGGAAGTCTACGAGTCTGCCCCAGAATCCATGTCTGCAGAGGAGAAGAAGGTTTTCTCTTCTCGTCTGGTCACCCTAACTGCCATTTCGAACACATCCATGAAGCTTCTTTCTCATGCGACTGAGGCTGCCTCTAGGGCAGCCGGAACAGGCGTTGCCATTAGGTGACATGCCTAGCTCCGGCTTTGTGCTTTTTCAGAATCCTTCAAGGCGTCCTTCACAAATGCCACCTTTGACGAGTCAACTTTGTTTGACAAAACTGTTTGTGACACTGTTACCCAGCACAAGAAACACAGGAAGACCTTGTCTGCCACCGGGATTTGCTTCTCTTCTCCACAACGATCCTTTTCTAGGAATCAGCATGGGGTCAAGAAGTTGTGGTTTGGAAGTCTCAGAGCTTTTCATAGAATGCTTATTGTCAGTCTTCCTCCAAGGGCAGAGTGAGAAATGACAGACCCCCCCACCCATGTAGCAGAGGGGATCCGAGGAACCAGGGGTCTCGAGATTCGTTCTCGGACAGACCCTTTCAGCAATCCTGAAGGATTGCCTGACTGCTCTTCTCTGGAGGCAATTGGGGGACATCTCTCCCTGCACCCAACAGCCTGGGAGTCTACCACGAACAATTGTTGGATATTGCAAATCATATCCAGAGATTATTCCATCCTATTCCTTCATCCTCCCTCTCCAAAAAGAAACCTCCCAGACATTCCACCCAGTCAATGGGAGGCGGCAGCCATAGGATTTGCCAGGCTGCTTGAAAAACGAATCATCCAGCCTGTCCCCCAGGTCTCGATCAGGCATTTATTCCAGATTCTTTTTGGTGCCAAAGAAAATGGGGGACTTAAGACCCATTCTGGATCTTACTACCCTAAACCTGTTTGTTGCCAAGACTTAGTTTTGGATGGTCATCCTACAGTCCATTCTGCCCTTTCTGCAGATGAATGACTGGATAGTGGATGTGCTTGGTGAAGCTTCAGGATTTCGTACTATCATGTGAAAATGAACAGATGGTCCAGATGGTTTCTTCACTTTTGGCTGGGAGACTATCATTTTCAGTTCAGAGTGTTCCCCTTTGGACTCACTACTGCCCCCCCAGGTGTTTGCCAAAGTGATGGTGGTTGTGGTGGCTCACCTGCGGCTGCAGGGGTTTCAGGTCTTCCCTTACCTGGACGACTGGCTCCTTTCCGCTCCCTCCAGGCATCGACTGATTGAAGCCAGGGATTACCTCCTCAGCCCCTTCCCTGGGCATTGCAATCACTCTAGCCAAGTCAAACTTGGAACCCTTTCATGTGTTGGACTTTGTAGATGCCCAGTTGGATACAGTACAGGGCAGGGTGTTTCTGCCTCCAGACAGGTTATTGTCGCTCCAACAACAGTTGGTCTGTTCTTCATACCCATCTTTCCCAGCAGGTATGGTTCTTCAGGTGTTTGGGTTCATAGTGACTACGATCACCCTTCTACCAACACCACTTCTTCACATGAGGATTCTTCAGTGGACCTTAGTGGTACAGTGGTCCCTTTCTCAAACTTCCTTTATCGTGTCCGGTCCTGCTGTCCTGAGTTTGTCAGGACTCTCTTTGGTGGTGGCTTCAGTCCCTGGACCTTCTTCTGGGACCCCCATTTGTTCTTCCTTCCCCCTCGATCATGATGACCACAGATGCCTCCCTGCTCAGGTGGGGGGCATTGCATGGGACGGGACAGTCCATGGCATGTGGTTCTCCCTGGAAACCAATCTGCATTGCAGTGTCCTAGAGCTGAGGGCAGTGCTTTTGGCATTGCAAGCCCTTCAGGCCTTTCTTCCTACTTGGGACTATTGCCATCCAGATGGACAACATGTCTGTAGTCTGGTACATCAGCAAACAGGGGGGGGGCCAGATCTTATTTCCTTTGCTGCAAGGCCATGAGATTGTGGGGGTGGGTGATCTCTTCCAACCAGTTTCTGGTAGCAATGCACATTCCGGAGAAGTCCAACATCCTAGCAGACAGGCTCAGCAGAACTATTCTGATGCCTTAAGAGTGGTCTCTGAATCCTTCAGTAGGGGACATGATCTTCCAAAAATGGGACCATCCTTGCTGCAATCTCTTTGTCTCTCCTTCCAGCGCAAAGTGCAGCAAGTATTTTGCTCTGATCTCCCACTCTGGGGGAATCACCCAGAGATGCACTGGTCCATGCTTGGCCCTCTGGTCTGCTTTATGTTTATCCTTCTCTTCCTCTGATCCCCAAGTGTATTCAAAGCACAACGGTTGAAGAGCAAAGTCATGCTCATTGCACCATTCTGGCCTTGTCAAGTTTGGTTCCCCACTCTGCACTCTTATCTAGTGTGTCCTCCCTGGGCTCTGGATCCAGTTCCGGATCATCCCACACAACCGTCAGGGGTTCCTCACCCAGACTTAGCCTGAAGCTCATCGCTTGGCTGCTCCAGTTTCCCTAATGGTCTGGACTTCTGAGCTCTCTTCGTCTGTCAAAAAGATCATGGTTGTGGCTCATAAGGCTTTTACCAGGGGGATCTTTTCCAGCAGGTGAAACTTTTCTCTCTCTGGGCTTCTCAGCATAATCTGGATTCATTTACAGCTCCAGTCCCTGCCATTTTGGACTTTCTAACTCATATTTTTCTTAATGGTGCTAGTTTTTCTACAATTAAAATTCAGTTGGCAGCAATTTCAAATTTCTGTGGGTGAGAATTCGGCCTCCTTGGTTTCTTATAAGCTTTGCAAGGCCTTTTTGACGGGCACTTTCTTCTTCTGCCTCCTATCAAGGAGATGCATCCTTGGAATCCAACTCTGGTTTTTCAGGTCCTGGTTTATATGCCATTCAAACCAGCTGCCACTGTCGATTTAAAATTCTTACGGAAGGCTGCCTTCTTGGTGGCTATTACCTCAGCCAAGAGGGTCTCTGAGCTGCAGGCGTTATCTATCAAGCCCCCTTATCTGCTTTTCCATAAAGACAGAGTGACTCTTTGTACTAACCCATATTTCTTACCAAAGGTGGTCTCTGAAGCTATTATTAACCAGATGATTAATTTGCCATTTTCTTTCCAAATTACCAGAACAAAGGGTAATACAAATTACATTTACTTGATGGTAGAAGTTTTAGTTGAATCTAGAACAGAAGGTGCTTTAAAAAGGATAATTAGTAGGGCATATAAAATATTGCATGATAACTATAGGAATCAATCAGAGGAGGTTAGAAAAGTTGGGAAAGAAAGATTGGATAAGCAGTTCACCAGAAAACAATGGGATGACACACATGTAAGGCTCCCAAATATGCAATAAAGTTTAAAAGATTTAGGATTTTTGCTTGAAGAGTTTGTGTAGGTATTTTTGCACCCCAGGTAGACGGCAAATGCTGGAGGTGTGATGAGGAAGAAAGAGGTAACTGGGAACATATGTTTTGGGATTGCATTGAGTTGGCAGACTTTAATAATTACCTGCAGAGTATATGTCAGAAATATTGGGTGAGCAAATGGGCATAACTAAGAAAATTATTCTTTTGCCCAGGGACACAGGATCTGAATTGTCTAGACATACTAAGGCCTTGTTAAGTTTAATTCTGGTGGCTGCCAAAAAAGCAATTACTAGAAAATGTAAGTCAAAAGTCTAAACTAATTAAATCTAAAGTATTGAAAGAACTGGAAATGAGATCTTTAGGAAAGGGTAGAAGCAAATTACGTAAACAAAAAAATGGAACTTAATGGGAGTAATACATGCAGAATAATGTTTTGGAGGAAGAATGAGGTTTAAGGGAAAGCAGAAATTGAGTAATTTATGTAATGTTGGATTGATAGTTATACAAAAGACTATATGTGATGTATAATGTTTGAAACTGGGGTCATGTTAATATTGTTTTCTTTTATACTTGTATGTTTGCCTATGTCTTCTGTGATAACTCATTAAAGCTGTTAAAAATAATGGGTCTGATAACGACTGAGTAGAGTGATACTGTAACTTCCTTGGAAGTGGATAACATCCCCTTGCTTATAAGTTGGGTTTCATATAATGATTTTCTTACTATCTTAGCTGCTTGTTAGTCAAAGGAGATTGCTATCTACATATGTTCCCAGAACCGTAACTATTTTGTTGGCTCTTGGGGTGTTTTATTTATTGAGTAAGTAGCTTGGGTGGACAATTTCCCAAAGGGTTGTACAATGCATTTCTTTGTATTGAGCTTTAATCTGTGGCTTTGGCAACAGTTATTTGTTTGTGTTAGACCCTCAAGTAGAGTGATGGTGGTGTGGGGGGTATCTATGATAGCTCCACATTTACACTCATCTGCGATCCTGGTGAGCCAGAGGCCTTTGATATTAGCCTTAACTTCCAAAAAGTAGATGCCCAACAGGAGTGGGCCCAACACAGTGTCTTGGGGTACACCTCTAGTAACTGGTCTCCTGGTGAAGGTGGTCTTACCAATCCTGACTTCTTGGGTCCTATCTTTGGGCCAGATATCAACCCAACAAGTTATGTAGGGATTTATGTCTAGTTCTGAGAATCATTACCTGAGGGAGGGGGGGTTGTATCAAATGCCTTGGCCAGGTCAAGGTAGGTGGTATGCACCATTTTCCCCTCATCTATAACCTTGACTACCTTCTTAAAGATGTGTCTACGAGGTTGAATAGGCAAGACCTTCCCTTAACAAAGCCAAACTAGGATAGGTTTAGTGTCTGCAGGTTGCCAGTGTCCTTGTTGATCATTTCCATGATGATTTGTTCCACGGCTTTGCATATTAGACTTATTAGACTGATGGGTCTGTAGTTCCAAGGGCCAGTTGATGGTCCATCTTTATGAAGAAGGATGACCATTGTGGCCCTCTATTCACCTGGCACATGAACGGTTTTGAGGTTGTAGTTGAAGAGTGCCTTCTAGGTCATGTTTTAGGCTATTTAGGAGACAACCAGGGATATTATCAAGGCCTATTGAAGCAGTGTTTTTAACCTTAGCAAGCACCACCCGAACCTGTTCCCTGTTGATAGATGGGGAAAATATGCTGGAGGGGATTTCACAGTGGATAGTAAGGGATTGGATGGTGTCAGCCAGTGGATTTGCTATGTCACCCTAGTCGGTGAAGGTTGTGCCCATTTACCACCTGTTTTTCACACTGCTGAATGTTACCTTTAAGATTCCTGACATAGCTAAAGAAGGCTTTATGATTATCCTAAGCCTGGGAGGCTATCATGACCTCTTAACTGGCATTGTTGCACTTTATTAGACCTCTTAATTTCTTATTTATTTAAATTGGAGAACACTTATCTTTATGAGAGTTGATGTTTCTGATTTTAGCCATGACTCTCTTCTTTTGTTATATATCCTGTTAAGGTAAGGATTCCACCAGTGAGGTTTGTTTTTAGTGTTAGGGTTCTTAGATCTCATTTTGCTTCTGTTAGATACAGCAGCCTCAATAACACTATTTGCGTGTATGTGCAGGATTTTTGTATTAATTCTGCAAAGGTAGCTGTGTTCTCAGAGTTTGGAGGAGCAGTGAATTTTGACAAACTGTCAATTAATAGGATATAGTCTACTTTAGTATACTACTTAACTCTTATATGTTTAGTTGGGTTTTTCAGGTTGATTTTTATTTCGAGGAGACAGTTTTGTGGTCTGACCTCACCACTGAGAATGTGATACGGGAGGGGAGTGGGTCCAACACTCTCCAATGTTGGCGAGTACTAGATTCAATATGTTTGAGTGTGCCCTAACTGGTCCAAGGTATTTGTGTTTTTAAAGTCCAGAAAACCTTGTGCCTATGAGTTAAAGGCAGTGTACGTTTCCCAGTCTATAGAGGAGTAGTTAATCTTTCGTGAATGAGGTGTTTGGTTGAATGGTGTGGGCCTGTATTAGGTGTAGGTAAGAGTTGTGAGCTTTGTTGGTCAAGAGGGTGACCTATAACTGGCCAGGACATAGTAAGGTACCTTGCTTATGGAGACTTGGATGTGGATGAACTCCAGGGCATTCGCCTGTTCAACCAACCTGGAGTTGTATTTGTTGCTAATGCAGTTAGAGATACCTCCACCTTTAGCCCCTGTCTATGCTATCATTAGATCTGAAGTAGGAGATTCATTTGTATGCAACCTGTGGGTTATGGATCCGATATCGGATCCGAACCGGCATGGTTTACCAGCTATGGATCCAAGCTCTCAGCTCCTCCCCTCACCCATAATGCCCTGCTCTCCCCTCATGACCTCAGATTTCGTTTGCCGCGCTGGTGACCAGATTTGTGTTCCTAAGCTCTTCAGCTAAGTGCAGTTTTTTCAGTGTTTAAAGTGCTAATTTTTGAATTTTTGTGTGAAAGGTGTGTGGAAGTTTAGGTTTCCCTTTTTCTTACTTATACATTTAGTGTTTTAAAATTTATTTTTCTTATCCCTCCTCTCGCTGGTAGCGTAGTGTGTGTTTGGGGCCTGTGTGTGGTTTAGTTACTTTACTTTAACTTTAGTTTAAGTAACCTTTTGGTATTTGGGATGTCTGAACAACCCAAAGCTGTGTTCTCCAAGTGCTCCGAGTGTGGCCATGAGCTTTCCCCGGCTGATGTCCACACTCGGTGTGTTAGATGCCTTGGGGTTGAACACCTCACTTCTGGATGTTCCATTTGTGCAGGGTTCAACCCCAGGGCATTGAAGGAGCGGAGGTCCAAGCTTGTCTTGGCGGGTCTTTTGCCACCGGACTCTGCTCCGGCCTCCGCTCCCGGGGTAACCGTTTCTGCGGTTGTCTCCTCTCGGCTCCCCTCCTCCTCCTGGGACTCGACCTCCCTGTAGTGGTTGGAGGAGAGGGAAGCTGGAAAGAAGGACGGAGGAGAAGCACCATAGCGGCGGGCGAGACCTCTGTTTGGCCCGCCAGCCAAGCGGCTTCTCCTCCGGCCTCCTTGTCTGTTGGCTCTCCCCTCCTGGCTCCGGTCTCCTGTGTGTTTTCACGGGACCTGAGGAGGAGGAGACCCGATCTCCGTCGAGGCTATCGAGGAGGCACTCAAGGCCTACCTCGGTAGCCAAGTCGAATCAACTTATAGCCTGTCAGGCAGCTGATCTGGACGGATGATGAGAAGGTTCATCCAGGCCCAGATGCAGAAGGGAGTGCTCTTGCCTCCCCTCTGGGGGAGCTCGACCCCTTTTTCAAGCCAATTGCTCCTTCTCCGACCGCTACCGGGTTGGAGCAGTTGGAGCCGAGCAGCTTAGGAGCGGGGTGGGTCGGCTCCGATAGTACTTGGTGCCGGATCCGACCCTGCCCTCGAGTGCCGGATCCGACCTCTCGGAGCCTGGATCCGAGCCTCGGATCGGGGGATCAGTGCTCCTTCTGCGCCCGTCTGTGTCGGGCGCACTGTCCCGCCGGATCCGGCTTTGGCGCCGGCTCGATCCACTCGGATACGAGGGGAGCCGATTGTCGGATCCTTTGGTCGAGGTCGGCTCCCCGGCTTTTGATGTAGTGGAGAGGGCCCTGTTGAGGGTCTCCGGACCCCCGGCACTTGCTTCGGCTCCGTCCCGCGCTCCCTCTGCACTGGGTCAGGCTTCCACCGTCCGGCCCTTGGGACAGCCCGCTCCTTTGCCCCAAGCTGTTCCCCTGGAACAGGTTACTGTTTGCGAGGAGTCCTCTGACAGCCCCCCAGAGGATGTTCCCCGCAAACATACGTGCAAAAGGAGGCAAATTGACTCCCCAGAGTCTCTCACAGAAGACACGGATTTGGAGGAAGGGGAAGGCTCCCCACGGTCACCCCCCGAGGATGTCTCATTTGGAGACATCATGGAAATGCTCCGCATAAGGGGGGGTGGTCGGCCCCCAAGTCTTCCTCGGACGAGTCCGTGTTCTTGGAGGCATTTGAAGCGGGCCCGTCTACCTCTTGGGTGTCCCCTCCTGCCGACCCCCTGGTGGACCTAATTAAACCATGGCGTGGAAGGAACCGGACACCGTGGAGCCAATCCCTAAAAGGCCCGACCGTATTCTCAGTCCCCCGGCTGACCGTGCCCATTGGAGTAAGGGGCCTCCGGTAGATGCCATGTTGACGGCGGCGGCCACCAAGAGGGAACTTGCTCAGGAGAGTCCCTCAGTCCATCCCCCGAGCAAGGAGTCTCTGATGATGGACCACTTGGGGAAGCGGATGTTTAGTTCAGCGACCTTCTCTGTGAGGGCGCTGAACTACCTGGCACACGTGATTAGGATGCAGCGTGATCTTATTAAAGAATACGCTGCACCCCCCCCCAGAGTCCATGTCGGAGGAGGACAAAGTGCTGCACTCCACCCGCATGGCCACTCTTAGGTCCGTCCCCAATACCTCTATGCGGCTACTGTCCCATGCTACGGAAGGTGCTGCTAGAGCCGCAGGGGCAGGCCTAGTTACTAGACGTCAGGCCTGGCTCCGTCATTGCGATTTCTCAGAGCCCTTCAAGGCGACATTGAGCGCCCCTTCGATGGTTCTGCCCTCTTTGGCAAAACTGTTCGCGACACATTGACCCAGAGCGTGAAGGACGGGAAGACGCTGTCTGCCGTCTGAATCCGCTTCTCTGCACCCCAGAGGCCCTGTTCTAGGAACCAAAAGGGACAGAAGAAGATGTGGTTCCGGAAGTCGCAGCAATCTCAGCCTGCTCCGGACAACCAGTCCTTCCGTGGCAGAGGAGGACAGGGAGGACGCCGCCCTAGGGGCAGAGGGGCTCCCAGGAACTTCGGGTCCAGAGAACCTTCTCTGAGCGGCCCGCAGCAGCCCTGAGGGTTGCCCGGCTGCTCCACTCTGGAGGCAGTCGGGGACGTTCGGAGCACCTAGCGGCATGGGAGTCCATAACATCAGACCGCTGGGTCCTCCAGATCATATCCAGAGGATACCGTATACCCTTTCTTCACTTGCCAAAATTGAAGTCCCTCCCGGCGTTCCACCCGATCAGTGGGAGGCCGCTTTGGCAGAAATTGGCCATCTGCTAAAGAAAAGAGCCATCCAGCCCGTCCCCCCAGACCAGATCGGATCAGGGTTCTACTCCAGGTTCTTTTAGTGCCAAAAGGCGGGGATCTAAGACCAATTTTAGACCTTTCACTCTTGAACCTGGCAGTTCCCAAGGAGAGGTTCCGAATGGTCACGTTGCAGTCTATTCTCCCCCTTCTGGGAGAAAATCACTGGATGTGCTCCATAGACCTCAAGGATGCGTACTACCACATTCTAATGGACAGGCTCCAGGAGGTTTCTCCGCTTCCGGCTGGGAGCCAGTCACTACCAATTCCGGGTCCTTCCCTTTGGTCTCACCACAGCCCCCAGGGTGTTCACCAAAGTATTAGCAGTGGTAGCGACCCACCTGAGGCTTCAGGGGGTACAGGTCTTTCCCTACCTGGACGACTGGCTTCTCACCGCCCCAACAAGGCATCTACTACTATTGGCGCGAGACTCCTTTCTCCATCTTGCTCCTCGTCTGGGCATCACAATAAACACAAAAAAATCCAACCTAGCACCCATGCAGCTCATAGATTTTATAGGTGCTAGGTTAGACACAAGGAGATTAAAAGCCTTCCTCACTGCGGACAGAGTTCAAAATCTGCAATTCCAGGTGCGGGCCATTCTCCAATCAAGCTCAGTTCCGGCGGAGTTGGTCCTGAGGGCCCTAGGGTCCATGGCGGCAATAGCTTCTTCCTCTCGCCAGGTTCAATATGCACATCCTTCAATGGACACTCCTAGTTCAGTGGTCGTATCTTGCTCTTCCTATGCATCATCCCGTTGCGATCAGCAAGGCTTGCAAGCGGTCCCTCCTGTGGTGGCTACACTCTCCAGATCTCCACGGAGGCCACCCATTTTGTGCTTCTCCCCCTCTCGCCACGGTGACCACGGACGCCTCCCGCCTCGGGTGGGGGGGGGGGCATTTTGCAGGCCGGACCGTCCAAGGCACGTGGAACGATTCAGAGACCTTACTGCATATCAACGTTCTAGAGATGAGCAGTGCTCTTAGTGTTGCTAGCACTTCAGGCCTTTCTTCCCTTGGGAACAATTGCGATTCAATCGGACAACATGTCAGTTGTTTGGTATATCAACAAGCAAGGAGGAACCAGGTCTTACCCGCTTTGTCGAGAAGCCATGAGAGTGTGGGAATGGGCAATCTCCACCAACCGCTTTCTCATAGCAACGCATATTCCGGGTCGGTCCAACATCCTGGCGGACAAACTCAGTCGCACCATTCTCACCCCTTACGAGTGGTCTCTCAATACTCAGGTAGCGGAGCGCATTTTCGACGGTGGGGAACTCCTTGTTGCGATCTTTTTGCCTCTCCCTCAAACACCAAGTGCGACAGTTTTTTCGCTCTGATACCTCCTCCCAGAGGTTCCCCAAGAGACGCTCTGGTGCATGCTTGGCCACCCGGTCTTCTTTATGCTTATCCCCCCTTGCCTCTGATGCTCCAAGTTCTTCAGAAAGCCTCTCGGTTGGGGTGCAGAATGATTCTCATTGCTCCGTTTTGGCCTCGACAGATCTGGTTCCCCTTCCTAAGGTCTCACTCAGTGAATCCTCCTTGGATTCTATATCCCATTCCGGATCTGATACCTCATCCATCCCACTTATCTCCTCCGAACCTGGGCAACCTGAAGCTGACCGCTTGGCTGCTCCAGTTCCACTCTTGATCAGGACTCCCGGTATTTCGTCCCCTGTTAAGGCCATCCTGGTGGCAGCTCATAAGCCATCCACTAGGAAAGTCTACCGCAGCAAGTTCATAGGTTCATAGGTTCATACTAGGCTATCTGCCCAAGGGCATTTATAAGCCTAGCCCATAGTTATGTGGCTTTCGCCACCCCTTTAGTTTGAATAAAAACTATGCCTATCATTTTGCTGTGCCTCTGTCAAGCAGTGACACTGAAGTAATCCCTGGGGTATATCTGCAATCTCCCATCCATTGGTCAAGATTCCTCTTGAACAAGGCCAGAGAGGTGCTCTGCCTCACATGTACCGGGATTTTGTTCCACAGCATAGGGAGTCTCTGGGTGATGAATCTGTCCCTCCAGCACGTTCTATTTATAACCGTGTCAAGGTTTAAGTCTCCGCCCTTGTGGTTCTGAGGGATCTAGATTTTTGAGGTGAAGCATATTCATCAAATCTGGGTTTGACATGGCCTTATATGTCAGGCACAGGTCACCTCTGAGCAAGCGGTATGAGACTGAATAGAGCTGGAGTTCTTTCAGTCGGGCAGCATAAGACATATTTTTGAGACCCTTTATCCTTTTGGTGAGGAACTTTGGGGCCTTTCAAGCTGCAGCAGGTGTCTGGTCAGATACATTCGAACGGGCATTGTACTCAATCATAGGTCTAATGAGTGATGAGTACAGGGGCGATGACCTCCCTTGATCTAGATGTGAATCCCTTCATGATCAGGTGGGCGATATAGAAGGTTTTCCTAACTACTTCAGCAACATGAGTGTCAAAGCGAAGGCTACTGTCAACCTGGGTCCCCAGATCCCTGATGACTTTTCTGTGCTCAGTGGATTGCCACCTATATGGTAGCTAGGGGTAACCTTGTTTTTCCCGAAGGGTATGACTATGCATTTTGGCGTTTAACTTCAGGCCATGGCTCTGGCACCAGTTATCCGTTTCTGTGAGGCCCTTCTGGAGGATATCTGTGTCAGATGTGTTTTCGACTATGGCCCAGTTTGCAGTCATCTGCAAACTTTATCAGCCATAACCCTCGTGTGTTTGCTTGTACTTCAGAAAAGTAGATGCCGAACAAGAGTGGACCCAGGACTGAGCCCTGTGGGACACCACTTGTGACAGGCTTTGAGTCTGACATGGCTCCAGCAACTCTGACCCTGTGGGTTCTGTCACTTAGCCAGTTTGCAACCCATCTTGTGATGTATGGGTTTACATTCAAGCTGATGAGTTTTTCGATGATACCTGAGTGGGGTATTGTGTCGAAGGCCTTTGCCAGGTCGAGGTAGGCTGTATGGACTGCCTTTCCCTCATCAATAGCCTTGGTGACTGTCTCGAAAAAGTCAACCAAGTTTAAGAGGCAGGATCTGCCTTTGACAAAGCCAAACTGGGTTGGATCCAAAGTCTGCAAGTTCCCTATGTCTTTATTTATGAGTTCCATTATGATCCTCTCCATGGCTTTGCAGATAAGGCTTGTCAAGCTAATGGGTAATTTCCAGGGTCTGTGGAGGCACCGCCCTTATGAAGTGGGACCACAGTCGCGTCGCCACTCCTTGGGTGCGTATCCTGAGGTGAGGCTAAGATTAAACAGCTGTCCTAACTGTGGGTTTAATTCCTCGTTGAGTTCGTGAAGCACACAGCCGGGACACCATCCGGTCCCATGGATGCTGTGTTTTTGCCTTAGTGAGGGCAGTTCTCACCTGGGCGTTGGAGATGTTTGGGGGCTACAATCCTCTGGAATAGATATCTCTCCTTTGGGGAGGGGGAGAAGTTTGCACTGAACCTGTCAGCCAGTATGTTGGCAATGTGTGTAGGTTCAGTAATTTTCACATCATTTTGAACTAATTCTGAGCATATCTGGGAGTTTCCTCCTAGGTTTCTAACATAGCTAAAGAAGGCCTTATGATTCTCTTTAGAGTCCTTGGCGATTTTTCTCTCAAAATTTGCCTTGGATGATTTTATGAGAGCTCTTAGTTTTTACTTATAATGATCAAAGGTGTCTTACCTTTCAAGGATTTTGCTCTATCTTGTAGTAGCTTCCTCCTTTTGTTGTAGAGCTTGTTTATGGCTGGGGTCCACCAGACTGGACGCTTGCCTTTGGTACAGAGAGTCTTAGTTTTGTTTGGGATTGCCTGATCCATGCAGTCCTGTAGGTGCTGGTAGAAGGCATTTGTAAGTGATTCAGCGGTTTGAGTAATGTTTACCACTGGCTCAGGGGCCTTAAAGGAGACCACACTAGTTTTAGAAGTGTGAAATCGGCTTTTGAGAAGTTTTTCACTGTGGTCTTTTTGTTTCAGGTGGGCGGGATGAGGACCTCCAGCGAGATTAGTTTATGATCTGATCTCACCAGTGAGGGGTATACTTCCGGTGTTGAACATTTTGATCACATGTTCGTGATGATGAGGATCAAGTATGTTTTCTCCTCTTGTGGGGATGGTGACTAGTTGTTCCATGGCATTTGAGTTTATGAACTCCAGGAATCTTTGGGTTAGAGTGTTCGGGCTTGAGTAGTGTTCCCAGTCTATATTAGGGTAGTTGAAGTCACCTAGTATGATGGTGTTTGGAGATACATTTATCCCCTCCAATGTTTTCAGGAAGGCCATGTGAGGTTCCTGAGTTTGAGAGGGTGGCCTGTAACATGCTACAAATTGCAGAGCAGTCTTGCCTATGGTTAATTGCACCTGGATGGTCTCCGATGCATCGTGCGTTGCCACCAACCTTGAGGTGTGGGTGTCCTTTATGAATATGGACACCCTCCTTTCTTGGTGTTGTCTGGATTTTGGGGCCGAACGCATGATATGAGGTGAAACCTGTTAGTGCTGGGGTGCTCTCAGGAGCCTTGAACCAGGTTTCTGTCACAGCACAGACATCGATGTTCTCCATATTGAGAAGGGCCTCGAGTGCGTGCATCTTGAGATTGAGACTTCTGGCATTGAGCAGCATTACCCTTAGTTTTTTCCTTTTGGTGTTCTAGGGTGGTAGGTTTAGAATTTGAGCCTTGCCTAAAAAGGCACTATGGGGTGGCAAGTGCCTTTGCCAATATCCGAAGCCCAGGGTGACAGGTGCAAGCCGTCCCTTGGCAGCGTGGCTTGTCCAGCATGTCATCCCAGGCAGACAGACATTGGATCCCCTTTGAATGACACCAGAATTTAAGCCAATTATTAAAGCTGATCATCTTATCACTGTATTGTGGCATCATTCTAGGTGAAGGTAGGATACTGCTCAAGGTCAGGGTCATACCTGCCTGGGCTACATAATCAGAGAGCTCCTCGATGTCCCTTTTCATGTAGTCCAAGGAGGTATGTCTCAGGTCGTTGACACCAGCGTGGACAATGACTGAGTCGTATTTGTACCTGCTGTTGAGAGACCTGAGTGCTTGCGTTATGTGGCGGATTCTAGCGCCAGACAGGCAGCTTACTGTGACCTTCTCTTTACTCAGTCTGGTGAGCGGGACGTCAGTGTGTCTGACTTTGGAATCACCAATGACAAGTGTGTCTGGCATTTTGCTTGGCCTTAAGGGCTGTGACTGTTTGACACTCTGACTGTGTGGTCTGTGTGTTGCATGTGTTGGGTCGTGAGGTGGTAGTTGTTTGGGTGTCTGCTTTGGTGGCCTCTGCTGTTTTGGTAAATTTTTGATCAGAGCCTCCAAGTATGTCTTTGTGTGAGTATGTGTATGATTTGAAGTTGTGATGGTACCATGTGTGACTGGGTATGTATTGTGTGTGGTTACCTTCTCCTCCTGTCTGGTCTTGCCAGTCCTATGTTGAGAGAGCTCAGCCTCCAGTTTGGCCATATAGTTGCATCTCTCGCATGTATTTGTGTTTTGTGGGAGAAGGAGAGGATTGTCTGTGTACATGAGGCAATTGTAACATTGCCTCAATATTCCCAGGTTCACCAGTTGAGCTGGAGAGGACACTATCAACTGATCCCTCGACATACTAGAAGTAGTAGATAAAGAGACTTTCAAAGGACTCCGGGAAGTGGGTTTTAGGCTGGTGGGGTACTATCTATAATAAGAGTGCTTTATCAAGGTGCAAGTACTGTAGGAGTAAGTGCTAGGCTTTACAGATAGAGAATAGTCTACTTGGGAATCAAGTAGAGATGAACTTTTCAGTTATAGGATATGCTGGTTAGATCAGCAGTACAGCTCGAGGAAGGTAGTTCTAAGGGAAAATTGGAAGAGTGGAATTTAGATGGCCCAAATAGTTTAACCGCGCTGCTCTTGTGTGCAACAGTGGTAACTCCAGCTAAATCACAGCTTCGCTGCGTTTAGTGTGTTTTATAGCAGGGGCTGAAGGAGCTAGGAATTGGCCCAAAACTACCAATGGACTACTAGTTTCTGGCTGAAACTTCACCAAATCGGACAAAAGGCAGCTCAGTGCTTCCCACTCCCACTGGTAAGCAAAGAAACTTCCTCCTTCCTAATAAGGCAATGGATCAGTAACAGGAACTAAAAACAAAACCCAGGGATCAGCAACTCTGAAACTGGACTACTCTAGTTCAGTAAGGCGGGAAAACAAGAGATTTTTTTGTTTTATTACAGAGACAAGGAAAAAACAGACAGTAAATGCTATAAATCGGCTAGCGACTTTAGTGTGTAGCCTACAGAAACAATTTGCAACAATTAGTAACTTAAAGTGCAATAAACAGTGTAAAATGCAGAAATCACTTAAAGTAGCAGTAAAACAGGCGAAATGCAGTCGCTAGCTTAATAACAGTGGGGAAAGCCACAAAAAATACTTATATCTGGTAGAAAGTCACTCTTTTAGCTCTCTGCTGCTTGGATCACTCTGCAGGCCACCACGAGGATCTGTGCTGAGTTGGTACAAGCTGGAAAATGCGTGTTTAGTGTGTTTTATAGCAGGGGGCTGAAAGGAGCTAGGAATTGGCCCAAAACGACCAATGGACTACTAGTTTCTGGCTGAAACTTCACCAAATCGGACAGAAAGGCTGCTCAGTGCTTCCCACTCCCACTGGTAAGCAAAGAAACTTCCCTCCTCCCTAATAAGGCAATGGATCAGTAACAGGAACTAAAAACAAAGCCCAGGGATCAGCAACTCTGAAACTGGACTACTCTAGTTCAGTAAGGCGAGAAAACAAGAGATTTTTTTTGTTTGTTTGTTTTTTTACAGAGACAAGGAGAAAAACAGACAGTAAATGCTATAAATGCTTTAAATTGGCTAGCGCACTTTAGTGTGCAGCCTACAGAAACAATTTGCAACAATTAGTAACTTAAAGTGCAATAAACAGTGTAAAATGCAGAAATCACTTAAAGTATCAGTAAAACAGGCGAAATGCAGTCGCTAGCTTAATAACAGTGGGAAAGCCACAAAAAATACTTATATCTGGTAGAAAGTCACTCTTTTAGCTCTCTGCTGCTTGGATCACTCTGCAGGCCACCACGAGGATCTGTGCTGAGTTGGTACAAGCTGGAAAATGCGTTTAGCGTGTTTTATAGCAGGGGCTGAAAGGAGCTAGGAATTGGCCCAAAGCGACCAATGGAGTACTAGTTTCTGGCTGAAACCTCACCAAATCGGACAAAAGGCGCTCAGTGCTTCCCACTCCCACTGGTAAGCAAAGAAACTTCCCTCCTTCCTAATAAGGCAATGGATCAGTAACAGGAACTAAAAACAAAGCCCAGGGATCAGCAACTCTGAAACTGGACTACTCTAGTTCAGTAAGGCAGGAAAACAAGAGATTTTTTTTTTTTTACAGAGACAAGGAAAAAAACAGACAGTAAATGCTATAAAAACAATTCACATGCAGTGCAAGCTGGCACACTTGAGTATGTAACAATATTAGTCCACACACAGTATGAAAAAATGTAATTAAATTAAAAAGGACTAAAAGCAAGTGCAGAAAGGGTTTATTAGATAGAATGCGGTAAAGAGATGGGACTGGGGGAGTGACCTAGATCAAATCTACAGTGGGGCGGGCACTGCAAAAGCCACCAAATTTAAACTACATCCAAGAACAGGGAGGGGGGGTGGGAAAGACAGTTTCAACAGAGCTAGATGTGAGGAATCAGTCCAAGTTATAACAACCACAATAAAATGCAGGAAATATACTTAATTCAGCTTATGTCCAGTTGATGTATGCAGACAAATCTCAGTAGCAAGCAACTCTACTTAAAATGATTACCAGAGATGTAACCAACACAGGTTTTAATGTTATCAGAATGTTATCAGAAACCCCCCAAGCTAATTAACACTTAAAGGAATTTCAGAGCAGTTTAACAACTAGTGCAGAGCTTCAGACACACACACAAGACAGTTTCAACAGAGCTAGATCTGAGGAATCAGTCCAAGTTAAGTGGAAACGGTTTTCTTTGTGGGCGGAGCGGCAAGGCCTAAACCCCTTCACAGTTCCTCTCCCTTTGGTGCTTGATTTTTTAACCACTCTTTTTAATGATGGTGCCAGCAGTTCCACGGTCAAAGTACAACTTGTGGCAATTTCTCATTATCACATTGGTCATGACTCCAATCCACTGATGTCGGCCAAGTTATGTAAGATTTTCCTTAAAGGTACTTTTCTTCTCAGACCCCCGTAAAGCAAGCGGTTCCTCCTTGGGACCTTTCCTTAGTTCTCCAGGCTTTGACCGCCTTCTCGAACCGGGCGGCTACGGTAGATCTGAAATTCTTATCTTTCAAGACCGCCTTCTTAGTAGCCATTACTTCGGCCAAGAGAGTCTCAGAGCTTCAAGCATTATCAGCTAAACCTCCTTACTTGGTCTTTCATCCGGACCGTGTTTACCTCAGGACCAACCCGTCCTTTCTTCCTAAGGTAGCTTCTGAAGCAAACATTAATCAATCCATTAACCTCCCTGTCTTCTTTCCAAATATGAAAACAAAGGTGAATACAAGCTTCATTCCTTAGATGTTCACAGGCAACTTAGATTTTATCTAAACAGGACGGCTGGTCATAGGCAATCCGACCAGTTGTTCATTTCCTTTGCTAAATTTAATTTGGGCAAACCAATTTCTAAAGTCACATTATCTCGCTGGATTTCACAATGTATCTTATTGGCTTATCAAGCTTGGAAGGCCGCACCGGAGGGTGTACATGCCCATTCAACCCGGTCAGTCTCTACCTCGGCAGCCTTTAAGGCCAGGATTCCTCTAGATGATATTTGTGCAGCAGCCACGGGCTTCATCTCATACTTTTATTTCCCACTACAAGTTGGATCTTACATCTAGGGGTAGAGCATCCTTTGGCTCAGGGTGCTCGAATATCCTTCCATGATGGCTGCCCAAGATTCAGGTAGCTGGGGACTCTGTCCCACAGGTTGCAGACAAATGAATCTCCTACTTCAGATTTAGAAGTTATGTACTCACCATAACGTTCCATCTGAGTAGGTGTATTCATTTGTCTGAACATCCCGCCCTCCTATCCCCCTAGCCTTTCAGTTTCCTGCATATGATGTTTTACCCTTTTCAGGGTGTTCTTGCTGTTGGCAAACTCGATCTGAGGTCATGAGGGGAGAGCAGGGCATTATGGGTGAGGGGAGGAGCTGAGAGCTTGGATCCATAGCTGGTAAACCATGCCGGTTCGGATCCGATATCGGATCCATAACCCACAGGTTGCAGACAAATGAATACACCTACTCAGATGGAACGTTATGGTGAGTACATAACTTCTAATTATCCTTCTATTGCTAGAGTATTTTATGCAGATTTAAACCAGTTCTGTGTAACAGCACAAAATGTGTACATTGTCCAGAGTGAGGAGAACTTGTAGAGTGTGGAGTTTCATGTTTAGGCTCTAAGCACTGAGCAGTAATACCTTAAGGTTACTTTTTTTTTTTTTATACTATGTTGGTAGTTTTGTCATTTTGACATTGCCTAAAAAAGGCTCTAAAGGGCTGGATAAAGTTTTAGCCAATATCTGGAAGCCAGGGGGGGGCAGGTGCAGACCATCTTTGGCAAAGTAACATGGCCTGTTAACCATGCCCTCTCATGCTGATAGATATCGGATTACAGTGGGATGACACCAGAAATGAAGCCAGTTATTAAAATTATTTTCTGCTCATACTGTGGCATCTTCCGTGGTGAAGGTAGAATGCTGCTCAGCAGAAGGCATTTACCTGTCAAATACATTCAGAAAGATCCATAATGTCTCTCTTCATATAGTCCAGTGAGGTACGCCTCAATTTGTTACACCTACATGGAGTCAGTTATTTAAAAAAAAATCCAAAGGCTATAAGAAGGTCCTTAATCTGAAACTGAAGTTGTTAGTATAGCAGTTGAACCAAGATGCTACATAGTAAGTTCATTGAGAAGATGGTAAGTTGTATTGAAAAAAAAAATCTCCGCCAATTGTATAAGATAGGTATATAAAAGTTAATGGTCCAGGAAGAATAGAACCAGGAAAATTAAATCCAGTCCTGTCACATGAAAAATGACTCTGAAAGCTGTAATTGTCAAAAATTGCAGAGAGAGACTTTTGAAATAATGTTTCCAAACAAATCTTTAATGCAGCAAAAAATTTTCCCGGAAAGCAAGTATTGATGTCTAGTTGAAGTAGTTCTGTTAGATTCTCCAGATAATGGTAAAGTAGTGAACAAGTAAGATGGACAGATGGAGTGTTCCAGAGTTGAGCATGATTCCATGGACTGAAAAATGTTTTTTTGCCTTTCTAGTAAAATTTTTATCAATGTGAAGTAATGCACGCTTGTGTGGATATGACCGAAGGCACTCCAGGGTGTCACCCACCCTGGATGGTACCTCTATGGCCATTCTTGTTTCTTCTGCAGCTTTCCTGATGCTTAAAAATATTTTGCTAACTTAACTGAGAATTGTAGTTACTCTCTTGACCCTTTTCTGTTAGAAGATCAAGAAAGCCGTTTAGGCATTATCTGGAATATACTGCAAAGTAAGTTGTATTTGACCATGAAGGCATGGAAGTCATCTCCATGGCCAAATACCCATTCTCCAGGGTATCGTTCTAAAGAAAGCAGTATTCCTTTTCTTTGTAAGGATTTACGTGTGATTGGCTTCATCAGAGAGTCTGCTAATTTACTTCCAGAAGACCATGGACAAGCAATGAAAGGAGATGACAGAATGTCTTGACTTTCAAGAATTATAGGCCAGTGTGGCTTATGGTCTCTTTCCTCTAGGAGTCTAGACAAAAGCACTGCTATGACTCGCAGATTAAACAGGATAAACCCTTTCCTTGTTATGGACTTCTTTTTTGGGCCAGCATTCTGTAGCTACCACTGCATTTGTGAATGGTTTGCACAAATAACCATATCTGTGTACTGAAAGCGCTCTAAACACCTTGATTTCTGTTGAAAAAAAGTTTTATGATGCCTTCAGTTGTGTCTATGCACAGCAAATTTTAATACATATTGTGCTAGGTAATGGGCTTGTCTTCAGAATTAGAGAGCTCTAGCAGTGTCCCTAAGTCGGATACAAAACTAAGATGCTCTGTAACCTAGATATTTGCGTAGAAGCTTAATGCATAATGTGATGGTCTCTTTCATTCCTCCTCACAGATGAGGTTACAGATCCGACCCTCGGATCTGACTTGGTCGCATTTCTTCAGACTAGGATCCAAGTCTCGAGCTCCTCCCACTTCCGACAATACACCAACCCCTAACTAGCTGCCTCAGATCTCGTTTGCTGCCAGCTGTGTCAAACGTGGTTGCTGAGTGTCTTGCAAGAGTTCAAAAAAGTGTGGTGTTTTCTCAGATAAGTGTTTTTCTCTTATTCTATATTATTCTATTTGATATTTCCTCCCCTTCCATTGTCATTTGGGTATATATCCTACCTTTCTCCTAGACCAGCAGCTTATTCCTTTCCCTTTACTTTGCTTTTTCTGGTGTTACCTGTTGGTATGTTGGTTTTTCCCTTTTTCCACTCTTTTTGCTGTTAACAAAACTACTACTATTTTTTTATATATAATTAGACAGGCTGTTAGTCTTTGTTTTTTCTTGTGGTTCGACAGTTTATTTTGCTGCATTTTTTTGTGCCTATATCTTGTATTATGGTGGTGTAAGGTAGTCAAGCTATATGTCAGAGAAACCCTCTGGCTTTAAAAGGTGCTCTGAATACAGACATAAGTTCCCACATTCTGATGCCCTTTCCCTGTGTGTTTATTGTCTGGGTCCGAAGATCTGCAGTCGGCCTGCTCTATCTGTAAGAGCGTTAATCCTAGGGTCATAACCAACTGCAGAAGTAAGTTGATTTTAAAAGGCCTTATGCCTGCTTCTAGTTCATCTCCAGGGGTTCAAATCCCCTCTAAGAGTGTGGCAGGGTCCTCTGACTCCAAGAGGCACCCTCATAAGTCCTCAAGGGCATCTTCAGAGCCACCCTCCAAAGTTCTGAGGCCTTCAGATCCTAACATCACATCTGCTCCAGTGGATCCAAAGCACTCTTCAGATCCATCCGGTTCTTATCTCAAGTTCTCTAAGATGCTCCTGACATCTTGGATCCTAGGACTATGGATCCTACAGCTAGGGGTCATTGAGTCAGCCCCTTCCTTCGGACTACAGCAGACTCCCACTGGGCACTACAGGACCCATCAGTGGCTTCTTTCAGGTCTTCTAGAAGCCTTTCAGAGGCTGTGTGTACAGGATGATTAGGAAGATCCTCAAGACTGTGATCCAGTTGGAGGTCTTCTCTGTCCTCAGTGGGTTCTGCGAGCTTTTCCCTCCAAGCTCAGTCTCCTTCTCTGATCCACCTCTCTATATCGCAGCCTCAGGATCATAGCCAACCGAGAGATCCAGGGTAGAGTGTGAGGAGCTTCCCTTCCTCCACTCCGACTGTTGCCCTGACCTCCTCGGCTGTGTTATCTTCGGATCATAGCGAGTCTTGGATCCAGGATGCCCCCATCAGATCCAGAAGCGGGGTTCAGCTCCTACTATGTCAAAGCCATCTCTTCCCCTTGATGATTCAGCACTGGACAGTTCAGATCCAGTTTTACCAGGAACCCAGGGATCAGGGATCCTGGCCCTTTCTTCTTCAGTAGCTTTGGCAGAACTGGGGAAGGATTCACCCGTGCCCCTTGGCATTGCAAGTTGTAGAAAGGGCCTTCTCTTGCCATAGGGATCCGGTCTTTTGAGCTGTGATCCTTCCCATTGACTTGTCTTGGATCAGAGACTTGAGCCTGTCATGCCTGTCCAGAGTCCCATCCAGACTAGCCTCCAAACATTTCCCCCAGAGGGAGCCGCCTCCTCTTCTGAGACCTCCCCTGAACATCCTACAGAGGAAATCCCTTGTAAGACAATGTGCAAAAGGAGGCACATAGACTCCCCTTTGGAGTCTGTCACTGAGGACACTGACTTCAATGAAGGGGAAGGATCTCTCAGATCACCACACCAGAGGAAGTCTCCTTTGGAGATCCTGAGGCAAATAGGTGTTTGGTCAGCCCAACTTTCATCCTCAGAAGAGTCCATATTTTTGGAGGCTTTTGGGATGGGCCCATCTACATCCTGGATGGTTCCCCCCAGAGGATGAGCTCATGGAATTGGTGTCCAGCCAGTCCTTGAAGAAGCTGGACTCTATCGAACTGATTCCCAAGCACCTGGACAAGTTTTTGTCTCTCCCTAAGGACAAACCATATTAGACTAAGAGTATTCCAGTGGATGCCATGGTTGTGGCAGCAGCTACCAAAAAGGAGCTAGCTGAACAGAGCTCCACTGTCCATCTGCCGAACAGGGAGTCCAGAACGATGGACAGGTTTGGTAAGGATGTGTACGCCTTGGCAACTTTCTTGCTGAGATCTTTGAATTATCTGGAGCACACTACTCAGTTGCAGAGGGAACCGGTGAAGGAACTCAGACTCTCTGGCAGAGATCATGTTGGTGGAGAACTTCAAGAAGGTCTCCCCCAACTGATAACTCTTTTATCCTTGTCCAATTCTTCCATGAGTCTTCTCTCCCATTCCATGGAGGGTGCCTCATGGGTAACCGCCTCAGGCATTTCTATTCAAAGACATACCTGGATGAGGCTTTGTGATTTCGCAGAACCTTTTGTGGCATCCTTTGTCAACACCCCGTTTGACGGATCCTCGCTTTTTGGTACATTGTTCAGAGACCCTAACCCACAGCTAACAAAAAGTGAAGAACTTATCTGCCATTGTGGTTAAGGTCTAAATTACTCAGTGCACCTATTCTAGAAACCAGAGCAGTGGAAAGAAAACCTGGTTCCGATAATTTCAAGGATCTTCCCAAGATCAACATGGGGATCCCTCCTCTAGAGGCAGAGGAGGAAGTTTCAGTGGGAGATGCTGCCCCAGGGGCAGAGGGGATCCACAGAATCAGGGCATCAGGGAACCTTTCTCTGACAGACTCTGTCAAGCACTCCTGAAGTGCTGCCCGACTGCTCATCTCTGAAGGCAGTCTGTTCAAATTTCTCTGCACCCTACCACCTGGACTGATGTAACACAAAACAAGTGTGTGCTAAAGATTATATCCAGAGGTTATTTTATTTCCTTCTTCCTTTCTCCTCCCCAAAGGTCAGAGAAGACTCCCTGACATTCCACCCAGGCAGAGGGAGTTTGCAATAACAGAAATTCTAAATCCACTACAGAAAAGAGTCATCCAAGAGGTCCCAACTGAACAAAGAGAATTTGGAACTCACTCTTGCTTCTTTTTAGTGCCAAAGAAAACAGAGGATCTACAATCCATTTTGCATCTAAGCAAATTAAATTTTCTCATAACAAAGGCGAATTTCCGAATGGTAATGGTTCAGTCCATTCTACCACTGCTTCAGAAGGACGATTGGATGTGCTCAGTAGACTTAAAGGATGCATATTATCACATCAAAATAGACAGATGCTCTAAAAGTCATCTGTGCTTCCGGCTGGGAGCCAGTCATTTTCAGTTCAGAGCTCTGCCCTTTAGACTCACTACAGCCCCCAGGGTGTTTACCAACTGCATGGCAGTAGTCGCAGCTCACCTGAGACTGCAAGGATTCCAGGTATTTCCATATCTGGATGACTGTCTCTTCACTGCTCCAACTAGACATCAACTTCTCCAGGCCAGGCATTATTTCTTCAGCCTTGCCCAATCATCTGTGGGTCATTATAAACTTGACAAAGTCAAACCCATCTTCATTGCAGAGTTTAGAATTCATTGGAGCTGCCTTGAACACAGTGAACCAGATTGTGGCTGTACCCCCTCATAGCATTAAGACCTTGAGAGATCATGTCCAGGCAGTCTTAAACCAATCTTCCCCACAAGTGAGGCTAATACTTCAGGCTGTAGGTTGTATGGTTGCTGCCATTCCATTAGTCCCTCTTGGAAGGTATTTTATGTGAGTTTTTCAATGAACCCTGGCTGCTCAATGGTCTATACTCTACCAGCCTCTGTCTATTCCTTTCAAGCTGACCGACGACCTGATGATAGGTAGATCCTTCATCCTTCCTTCCCACTCAGCCACGGCTACCAAGGATGCTTACCAGTTGGGGATTTCAAGGGAAAGATGGTCCAAGGCACATGGTCACACACAGAGACCAGATTGCATATCAGTGTTCTGGAGATGAGAGCAGTCCTCCTCAAGCCTTTCAGGACATTCTCCCTCTAGGGACGATTATGATTCACACAGACATGTCAGTGGTGTGGTACATCAACAGACAAGGAGGAACACGCTCTTACCCACTGTGCAGAGAGGCCATGAGGGTTTGGGAATGGGTGATGTCTTTGGAACATTTTCTGCTTGCATCTCACATACTTGGGAAATCCAATGTCCTGGAAGACGAGCTCAATGGATCCATTCTGACCCCTTCCAAGTGGTCCTTCACTCAATCAGTAGTGGACTTGATCTTCAGCCATTGGGGCCAACCATGCTGCGACCTGTTTGCATCCAAAATTCAGGAAAAGAGGTACTGGAAACACTCAAACTTTTATTTAAAACCCGCAAGTTAAAACTTCTGACAAAGTCAAAACTTTCACCAACAAGGCTTCCTCAGGCGAACATGAATCAAAAAATTACATTCACAGCTTAAATAATTAATTACAGTCACATGATGCACTTCCAAGCCTTCTGATGTAACACTTTTAAATAAGGCTTTAAAGTAAGACAATCATTCAAGCCAGGTGGTATGTGGGATCTCATATGCAATACCCATTTCATCTCTTCATTTTCTGTTAGTAACCTCATGTCACCTCCCCTTAGAGGTTTAAAAAATTACTTTTAATATCATAAATTTAAAAATATGTTGCTCACCCCTTTCTAAAATATGCTTGCTAAGTGCATTGGTAGTCAGTATACGTTTAATTTCACTAAGATGACCAGCTATACATTCTTTAAATTTCCTGTTTGTCATTCCTATGTAATAACTATCACATAATTCACACTTGGCGAAATAAACAAAATTACTTGTGTTACAGTTCCCATATGCATAAAGAACATCATTTACTGTCACTGGATGTTTTATTGATTTTACCTATACGTAAATATTTACAAATAAGCACAACTATTGCATCTAAACGTACCATGCTTATTTCCTATTCCAGTAAAAAAACTTCTTGGTTGTTCTTTATAACATATTTGTTTTAATGTGCAATTGCACTTGCACCTAAATAGAGGAAGATTTATAACTATTTCCTGTAACCCTTGGACATCTTGTAAAATTGTCCAATGCTTTCTGATTATATTTTCAACTGCCTCAGTATTCCTATTGTATGTTAACATACATCTAGCCTTGTTTATTTTAGATTGTACTCTCTTATTGGGTTGGTGTGCCCTACTAAAATAGGGCTGAATGTCTTCCCTTAGATATTGTTGCTTAACCTCATTACTTGTTTTGTACACATCTCTTTTCAAATACCCTCCATCAATAAAATCCATGCCCATACAGTTTAACTGGTAATCTAATTTGTCCTCAGTTGTGTTTAACCTCACTACTCGTTACATCTGATTCCTGATAATGTTGTTAAATATGAAGGGAGGGTGCATGCTATTACGATGCAAATAATTACTTTGTTTGACCTCTTTCTTATACATTTCTGTAAGTACTTCACCACCATCATGATGTTAGCATATGTGTTGGCAATGGCTGTGCCCTTTGCGACACCTTTTACTTTGCGATACAGTTTAGTGTCAAATATGAAGATGTTATTAGGTAATACTAACATCAACAACTCACATATCAACTTAATCTTTTCTGTACTATAACCAGATAAATTCTCTAAAAACATTCTCACACTGTTAATGCCATAATCGTGAGATATAGAAGTAAAAAGTGAGTCAACATCCAATATTACAAAATAAGATTTCTTAGAAAGTTGACCAGATTACCATTCATTCAAGTTGTGTCAGGAATGTTAGTATCCTTTAAATTAGTAGTTGCCCTATCCAGAACAGATCTTAATTGGTTTTCTAAATATTTAGCTATTGGTTCAGTGACCCACCCCCTAGCGGAAACTATGGGTCTCATTGATGGGACACTGACACTTTTATGTAGCTTCAATATGCCATAAATCATTGACAATTTGGGATTTTCAACATATAAATAGTTAAATAAATCATCAGTTAATTCAGTATCCTGCATATCACATAGCAACTTATTTAACTTCAGACAAGAACTATTAGTTTCATTCCTTGTTATTAATTGATATTCTTCTTGTAACATCATTTGCATCTTCCCAAAGTAAAAAATCCCTACTCATAACTGCTATACCTCCACCTTTGTCAGCATTTTTAATCACCAATTCTGGATTTGCAACTAACAAACGTATAGCTTAAATTTCTTCTTTGGTCAAGTTATAATATTTATCAACCTTATTATTTGCATATAAAGCATACACATTACGTTCAACAGCCTTCTCAAATATTTGTAGTGCTCCATTATTTTGGAGCACAAAAACTCTACTTCTCAAGTCATTAACTACATAATTGTCATTACCAGCAAAGCAGGTTTTTAAATTCAAATTGCAAATGAAATGTTTAATTTCAATTAATGTCTTAGAAACGTCAGTTACCTTTGAGGGCACATAAGTCAAACCCTTATTCAAAATGGACAATTCAGCATCACTAAGTGCATAATTAGATAAGTTAAATACCAGAGTCACTTATTTTACTTGTTGTTTTGGCTCCTGGTAAATGGGCGTTTGGTTGGAGTCTCGCCTATGAGCTTCTCCGTTAAACTCTGCATCCATGTTTGTGGTTTGAACATCGGAAGAGGTTGATTTATCAAAAACAGAAAATCCACAGGATCGAGGGCATGCATTTGTGTTGTATCAACCTTAACTGCTTTCTCTCCACATAACCGTCCACATAATTGTCTGTTTCACTTCAGACCATGACTCAACAGTTGAATGCTTTGTTTCAGCCAATTGTAAAGTTGACGTTCCTGGTAAAATTCCGTCTAGTGCAGGTGGAACTTCTGGTTGCTGGCAAGCATGCTAATTCATCTCAGTCTTATCTTTTGGCCAAACAAAAACATTTCCCTGCTCGAAATCGGCCAAATCCCTTGTAAGCTTTTTCTTTTTACCTTCTATGAGACTCTTCTCAAAAGCGTTTAATCTGCCCAAAGTCTCATTAATAAGTGCTAGACTCTCAATGATGTCTGCACTAGAAGCTAGATCATTGCAACAGGATTCCACATTAGACCGTAGATCTAGCTCTATTGGCTGAAAATAAGCATTCATTAGTTCCATATTATGGATCAAGCAGCTCAAATTAATGAACTGCCATTTTCGCAGCAGATCAGGGTAGTTGTCTCTATAGGCAGGCATTTTTAAAGTTTGGAAAATGCCAAATTGCCAATGATTTATGGCATACCGAAGCTACATAGAAGTGTCAGTGACCCACCAATGCGACTCATAGTTTCTGCTAGGGGGTGGGTCACTGAACCAATATCTAAATATTTAGAAAAACAATATCTGTACTGGATAGGGCAACTACTATTTTAAAGGATGCTAACACCTTCCTGACACAACTTTATGAATGGTCATCTGATCAACCTTCTAAGGAATCTTATTTTGTAACATTGGATGTTGACTCACTTTTTATTTCTATACCTCACGATTATGGTGTTAACAGTGTGAGAATGTTTTTAGAGAATTTATCTGGTTATAGTACAGAAAAGATTAAGAAAAGCAACAGTCCCAAAGATGAAACAGCAGCAAAAACTAATAAAAACCAAACCACCAGTCTGACTGAACAATGAAGGAAACCACCAGCAATAGCGAAAAACACAGCAATACTAAACTGTGTTTTTCGCTGTTGCTGGTGGTTTCCTTCATTGTTCGGTCAGACTGGTGGTTTGGTTTTTATTAGTTTTTGTTGCTGCTTCATCTTTGGGACTGTTTTTCCTAGTTGATGCGTCTTTCCTGTGGATGACTGGCCTGAACGAGGACCCACTTTTGGAGATGTCTGTTCATCCTAGACCTGGTACGTCTGATTTTCAAGATACCAACCTGCTTTCCATGTTGGTGTGCACTATGAAAGACATGCAAAAGACTCTTGAAGCTTTGATGGCAAGTAATTATAGAATGACTGGTTTAAGTAAACTGTCTTCACTTATTTCAGAAGATGAAAGTGTGGAGACTGTAATTGATAAGACTGCTTCAATATTTCATTCTGAGAACAATAAGATTGCGTTTAGTGACATTATTGCAGTCTTAAACTGTGATTCAGACCCATTTAATGCCTACAATTTAGCTTTAACCTCTATGTTTAATGTCAGGGATGTAGACGTGGAAAAAGCGGCTAAAAGACTTTTATCTTTGTTGGAAAAACTACTAAAAACGTACATACTTTTGGTTGTTGAGACTAAGTACTTTGATAAATGTATACAAATTGGAGTAGTATCTAAGGGTCTGCATTTTTTAAATGCCCTAATGGTCTACTTCCAACTGAGTCGTCCTTTTCTGAATTGGTGTCATTTTTTTCTAAAACAGGGCTTGACTTCTTAAAATTGCTTGTTGGTCACACTAAGAAATGAATTGAGGAGGTACGCAATGATATTAAGACAGAAGCTTCTTTGCAGAAGCTTATAAGAAATATACCCTGTTTAAACAAAGACTACTCTGCTTTGCTTTTTTCTATGGAAGAATTTGAGCAGGGTTTAATACAGAGAAAGCTAAAGAAGTTACAACGGGACATTGGTGCATATTCTAACAGTACTGCTTTTTCTCATTTCTCTGATGTTAAAAAGGCTTTTGGCCCCTTTTAGACAGAACCAACTTAGGGGTCGCTATAGAAACCAAGGAGCTTCTGATCTTCGTCCTACTTCCTTTAGTGAAGTTATTAAGACAGGTGGTGATGTCACTTCTGGTTTGACTTTGAGTTCTGACAGTTCCACAAGTGAATCGGCTGGTGGTGTTCCTGCTGAGAATGTATTAGATATAATTGATATGTCTGATACTTCTGGTGATGAGCAGGATGAAATTAATGGTTCAGGTCAGATTCCAGTTAATGCAGAGCGAGTCCTTTTAGAGAAGAGACCTGTTTTATGTCAGAACAAGACAGGTGATGTGTCAACAAGAAAGACTTCCACAAGGAACAAGAAAAAGTAACTGCTTTTACTGAACATTCTAATACTGACTTTTTGAATGAAAAAATGTATAACTTGTCTTGTTCATTTACTTCTGATCAGTTATTTGTTTTAGGGCTTGGTTTTAACTTTGTGCCTAGCAAAAGGATGAATTTAGGACACACATTGTTGGATTTAAAAAGGTTTTGTCGTAAACTAAATTTGTTATGTTTTTTCTAGTATGGAGTTTAATAAATGTCTGTTTGCCAAACCAAGTACCATTACTCCCCCCTTAACTAACACCTTACATGTTTTTGAAAATTGTTGCACTGAAGATATCAGACAACTTGTTCATACTAAGGTAGGTTATAAGTTTTATAGTCTTACTAGAGCTCAAAGAACAGCCTTAAAAGAACTGAGGTCTTAAGCCGCCTTCGGTTTATGAAAGCCGATAAGGGAGGGGGGGGCTGGTAATTCTTGAACAAGATAAATATGTCAACTCTATGGAAAATATGCTAAGTATTGAGACTGAATATTCACTAGTTAGTCAACAGCTGGTTTTTAAGGCATATCACAGTATACGTTCTATTTTATATGATCTGTGGGTCAATGGGTATATTAGTAATGACATGTATGATTTTATGTTAGTTGAACATCCACTTTTGGGGACCATGTTTGGTATCCCCAAAATTAATAAAAAGCTTTGAAAATCCCCCATTTAGACCCATAGTATCTTCACCTAATTCAGTCACAGAAGGTATTTCTTTAGTAGTTGCCTATATGTTAAATCCACTAGTCCAAAAATTAGGTTCATTATTAAGGACTCATGGCATTTTTTGGATTTGATTAAGACTTTTAGTTCTGTATATTCCTTTGATTCTAAGAAGAACATTTTGTTTACAGTGGATGTCCAGTCATTGTTTATGAGTATCCCCCATGACCAAGGGGTTTATTTTGTTAGTTCTTGGGAAATGTATGCCACCTTCATTGTGACAGCATATTTGTTTTATGCAGCTTAATAGAACTAGTGCTTAATAACAATTATTTTCTATTTAACAAGAAAATTTACAAGCAGCTAAGAGGGGTAGCTATGGGGTCCACTGCGGCCTCAGCTTACGCCAATCTAGTTCTTGGGTGGTGGGAGCATAGTGTTCTCTGACCTATTATGGAGCAATGTCATGTAGTTTATTATGGCAGATATGTGGTTGATTTGTTTTTTATCCTGGAAGGCGGCATAGACCAGGTTCATTCTTTTTGTGATAGTATTAATTCCAGTGACTTTTTAAAATTTGTATTGGGGAATGCTAGGCTATCAGTGCATTTTTTGGATGTTTCCCTGACTTGGGATACTTCTGATAATAGTTTCACAAGTGGAATACATAGGAAGGAGACTTTTGTTAACAGTTATTTGCATTATTGGAGCAACCATCCTGTTTTTATGAAAAATAACATTCCAAAGGGTCAGTTTATTCGTGCTTCGTGAATGATTTCTGAAGAAGCTGATTTTGAATCATAAGTCAGCTTTATACAGAATATGTTTTTGGTTAGAGGTTATCCCTCAGATTTACTTGGCAAACTAGCTAATGAAATTAGAACAAGAAGGGCTACTGATTTTCTACCGATTTAGAAAAATGGTTTTACTATTACATATAAGCCACAGGGAGTCACAGGTGTTAACAATTTAAGTTCTAACAACACTTACACAAATACTTTTGGTACTTCTTGTATTTGGATATGTCTGTTGATGCATTTAACATCAGGTCTATTATTACTAGAAACTGGAACATCTTATGTGAAAATAGCGAATTAATACAAGTTGTAGGTGATAGACCCAATTTTGTATTTGAAAACACTGACTGTTTAAAAAAATTTTTACAATATGACTCCATATATAAAAGTACCCCTGACAACAGCAGACATTGTAAGGTGATGTATAAATGTGTGTTTTGTTCTTCATGTCATTTTATTTTAGAGGGACCCTATACTGATCTACCCTGTTTGAACAGGACACTTTCCATTGATGGTGTATACATTTGCAATACTAGTGGCATATAGTGTATCTTGCTGTTTGTTCTGTGTGCAATTAATTTTATGTAGGCATGTCCACACGACCACTTAATAAAATAATTAAAGAGCACTATTATTGTATTAGAACTAAGAACATCAACAATGCTCTATTTAAACATTCCTTTACATGTAGTGGTTTTAAAACATTTCTGATGTTCTTCGTGTTTCACTGTTGCAGTCATTACATTTGGGTAATCTGCTGGCAGGTTGCCCTCAGTCAGCCTGATTAAAAAAGTCTTGGGTCCTACGTTGGTTGCTGTCCCTTCTTCCATGACATAAGGTCGTCAGGGGTATAAAACATGCAGCGGACGTCATTACCTCAGTCTTTCTTGCCGTGCAGTGCCCAAAGCAGAAGCAGTTCACAAGTGCCGGTCGGCCGACTCCTGAAATTTTTGTTTTCGAGTTTCAGAACCGAAGTCTTCAACTTAAAGCTAAGTACCGCATTAGGGAAACTTTTTCTTGCTTCTTACCGATGTCAGTAAAAGTTAATTGCATTACTTGTGGAAAGCAAATACCTCATAAAGATTTTCATCTGTACTGTATTCCTTGCCTAGGCCCTGACCACAGCGTACCTTGCTGTCGGTTTTGTGCTTTATTTAATCAGCGCACTATCCATAGTCAGTACATTTTTGCCTCTAAATATTTCGGTTCTCTGTTTAATTATCCAGAAATGACGTCGGTTAGCCATCCGACTACCGGAATTTTGAAAAAACGCAAAGATAAAGACAGAGGCTGTTGAGGTCCAAAACTGACGACAACATTTCTCCTAAACCAGTTGCCAGTTCGTCGGTACTCAGTGAGGTGCTTTCACAGCCCCTGATACCCGCTACTTCTGACTTGCAGGCCTTTACTGAGACCCATTCGGAGTCAAGTATGCCGCGAGATACTTCAACTGTGGAACCCACTGATGTGTCTACCTTGGATGGGTCCGGAGCTGTGCAGGCACCAGCTTCTGAGGGTGTATTCAGGCCTATGGACTTGCATATCAAACCAACTCCATCTTCAATCCTAAGGCCTAAATCTTGATCTATGTTGAAAAAACCGATGCCCAGGCCACATGTTCAGGCCCCTATGCCTAAAAAACAAATGATCAAAATGGCTGAAGATCTAATTACTCTAATCAGGGGTAGTCAACCCCCCCCCCCCCCAAAAGAGGTCTAGGCCTGAGCTTGACTATGAATCTTCTGATCAAGATTCTGTTTCTTCCGACTCTTCTAATGACCTGGATTTGTCCATACCTACTTATGAGGATTCTGATGCAGAGGATTCCATTCCCTCTGCTTCCCCTCCTGAGGATTTTTCTTTCGGTGAAACTTTACATACTTTAAGGGAGCATTTCCACTGGGAAAGTCAGGAATTTTCTGATTCAAAAAAGAGACTTTGGGATTTTCTTATTTTACCTCAGCATAGGCCTTTGGCTATACCTCCTGTTTTAGACATTGTTGATGTGTTTTCGGAATCCAGTATGGCCCCTGATTCTCTGCCTCCAGCTGCTTGTAAACCTGACAGATACTACAGGGTTCCTGAGTCCCACAAGTTCCTTTTCAAAAATCCTGTTGCAGATCCTGAAACCATTTCTCAAGGGCCTAAGGGCATCAAGGCTTCTACTGCTAAAAATCCTACCCCTTCTGATAGAGACTCCAGGGCACTGGATAGATGGGGTTAAAAGGTTTATACTTCTGCAACCTTGGCTATCAGGGCTTTAAACTGCCAATTTCATATGTTAAAATATCAACAGCATATTATTGGACTGCTTAAACAAAAAATGATGTTGATTTCTGACTGTATGGAAAATAAAGATTTACAGGATTTATTGCATTCTGCTGAACAAGTTGGAAAACATACTTTGCAATGTGGTTTTGATTCTTTAGAAGCCTCTTGCAGGGCTGCTGTTACTGGGTCTGTGCTTAGAAGGCATGCTTGGCTTAAGGAGCAATCTCTGCCTGATTATGTTAAAGCAAAATTTTTGGATGCTCCTTTAAATCAGGACCGCCTGTTTGGCAATAAGGCTGAAGAAGTTTTAAAAAAGATGGAAGATAAAGCCAAATCTATGCAAACTGTAAAAGATTTTTTACAAGTGCAACCTCCAAAATTTAGTAGGCACTGGCCTACCAAGAATTGGTCCTTTTCAGCTCCTTCCAGATGCTCTCAAGCCAAATCCAGACACACCAAAAACACCAGGTTTCAGTCCCAGGGGACTTTCAGACCTAAGCAATGGGGGGCTTCCACTTCCAAATCTGGAAATAACAAGACACCCCCCTATGGCAAACAGTCTCAGTGACTTTCCTTTAAAATTAGCAAGCACTTACCTTTTAGCCGCCCCTTTGGGGGGAAGATTGCTTTTCATGCAAAAAACTGGGAACTCATAACCCAGGACAAATGGGTTTTAAATAGTGTCCCGGGGTTACATATTTCATTTCCACATGTTGCCAATACCAAACGGGTGGCCAGACCTGCCGCCAAATCAGTGGGCAGAGGCTCAAAAACAAGTACTTTCCTTCTTAAACATGGGGGCTACTCAACCGGTACCAGAAGAGGAAAAGGGACAAGGTTTCTATTCAAGGCTTTTCCTGGTGCACAGAAAAGACAAATCATGACATCCAGTTCTGGACCTGTCTACTCTAAACAACTTTCTGGACTTTCCAAAATTCAAGGTGCTGACTCTTCACCAATTACTTCCTATGCTAGGCAAAGATGCCTGGTTGGCAACTCTAGATTTAAAAGAAACTTACCTGCATGTCCTAATCAGGGAATCTTGCAGAAGATACCTACGCTTCAAAGCAGGCTACTTGCATTATCAGTTTTCTGCACTGCCCTTTGGCTTGTCTACTGTGCCCAGGGTATTCACAAAGTGCCTAGCTCCAGTAATTGCATTTTGTAGGCAAAGAAATATTCAAATATATCCATACCTGGACGATTGTCTAATTCAGGCAGAAAACCAGGCCATACTTCTAAATCCTCTGGCATTTGTAAAATGGGTTCTAACTTGTCTAGGGTACACCATAAATGAAAAGAAATCACAAGTGGTACCCTCTCAACAGATTACATTCCTGGGTGCAAGCTTGAATACAACTGCCCAGATGGCTTTCCTCATGCCAGAAAAGCAAATTCATTTGGTAACTTACTTCAAACAAGTGGCCACAAAAACCCTGCTATCTGCAAGACAAATACTGCAAGCCTTGGGGTTCATGGCCTCCTGTATTCTTCTAATTCCATATGCAAGACTGCATATGAGGAAACTTCAGTAGTACTTAAAAAGTTTATGGAGTTAACATTGTCACAGCCTGGAAACAATGATTCCTATCATACTTTGCCTGCGCCTAGAGTTCCTATGGTGGGCAGAGGCCTGCCACCAAAACAAGGGATTGCCATTCACGTTACCCCCTGCCACCCAAACCCTAACTATAGACACATCAGACTATGCATATGGGGCTCACCTGGCAGGGAAGTGCATTCAGGGCAAATGGGACCCAAATCAAATGCACCTATATATCAATCAAAAAGAAATGTTAGCTGTACAGAATGCTCTGACAGTCTTCAAGGACCACATTCTTCCAGGACAATTAATGGTAAAGACGGACAACACCACTGTTATGTGGTACATAAACAAGCAGGGGGTGCCCATTCCTACCCCCTCTGCAGACTAGCCATAGATCTGTGAACACAGCCTTGAGCTACCAAGTGCATCTACAGGCTCAATTCCTGCCAGGAAAATTAAATACACCAGCAGACAATCTAAGCAGAAATCTAATGGACAACTAATAGTAAAGACAGACAACACTACGGTTATGTGGTACATAAAAAAGCAGGGGGGTACACTTTCCTATCCCCTCTGCAGACTAGTCATGGCATTGTGGAACATGGCCTTGAGCTACCAAGTGAATCTACAAGCTCAATTCCTGCCAGGAAAATTAAATACACTGGCAGACGGACTAAGCAGAAACCTCATGGACCCACACGAGTGGAGACTGGAACCACAGATTGTCATGTTGACAAGGAAATGGGGGAGACCAGACATAGATCTATTTGCCTCCCCCTGGAACTACCAGTTGGAAAACTTTTACACAAGGACTCCCCACAAAAAAGCCTGGAAAGTGGATGCTCTGTCTTTCAGCTGGAAAAACCTGTCAACCTACGCCTTTCCCCCTCTGCCTCTACTCTGCAAAGTTCTGTTAAAAGTCAAACAGGACAAACCAAGAATGATTTTGATTGCTCCAGACTGGCCACACCAACACTGGTACCCGCTTCTGCACAGTGTGCCACAAATATCTCCATGGCACCTGCCTCAGACACCTTCCTTACTGTCTCAGCAGGAGAACCAGATTCTGCACCGTCAGCTTCCAACATTGAACCTTGCAGCTTGGCTAATCACTTAAATTCACCCTTTGCATCCCTCAGCAAACCTGTGATGGATGTCATCTTGGAGGCGAGAAGACCTAGTACTAGAAAATCTTATACTGACAAATGGAAAAGATTCTGTGCTTGGAATCAATCTGCTCAAGGGATGAGCACAGCAGCACCCAATTTACCTCAGATTTTACAATACTTAACTGAGATGCTTCACAAGGGCCTGTCTTTTTCCGCCATTAAAATCCACGCCTCAGCCATTTCAGCTCATTATAACACAGAACCTCCCCTCTTCTCTCATCCTCTGCTCAATCAGTACCTCAGAGGGGCCAAAAACATGAGACCACCCAAGAGAGCTCCAACCCCTGCCTGGGACCTTGACTTTGTATTGGAAAAACTCACTCTGCTGCCTTTCGAGCCAGCTGCTATTGCAGGCCTAAAATTTCTTTCTTGGAAAACAGCCTTCCTTCTAGCAATCACTTCAGCTAGAAGGTTATCTGAGTTACAGGCCCTTATGGCAGTGGAGCCTTTCATCATCTTTCATGCGGACAGGTGTCACTCGGGACCAATCCATCCTTCATGCCCAAGATGGTTTCCAGTGTGGCTCTTAATCAGTCCATTCATTTACCAACTTTCTTTCCCAATCCACAGAATAAAGGGGAACGGATTCTGCATTCATTGCATGTGCACAGACAACTTAGATTTTACTTGGACAGGACTAAAACTCAAAGAAAATCTGAACAATTGCTGGTAGCATTTGCTGCAGGAGCAGAGGGAAAGGCTATTTCAAAACAAACCATTTCTAAATGGGTAAGCCATTACATTCATTTCTATTATAAGCACCATGGAAAACCTATCCCCCAGGGGATTAGATCTCATTCCACCAGGGCTGCATCTACTTCTGCAGCTTTTCTCAGAGGTGTTCCTACCAGGGATATTTTAGAAGCTGCTACCTGGAGTTCAGTTCATACTTTCACTAAGCGTTATTTACCAAATTTCTGTAAATCCAGAGCTGGCTTTGCCACTGCTGTCCTACAGGGCCTTATAGCTGGTCCTAATGCTGTATAAATCCATCCTCCCAACCATGTCTTTGGGAATCTACCCAAATGTAATGACTGCAACGGTGAAACACAAAGAACATAGTGCAGTTGTGTAAACTTACCATAAATGTAGATGTTCGAGTGTATTCACTGTTGCAGTCCTGGTTACCCTCCCTCCAGTCGCCTGTTTTTCTCTGACTGTACCTCTACTTTCTGTGACTATGCTTAAAAGCCTTTTTGGTGTATTTGCTTTTGGTTGGAGGTATATTTTTGTGTTTTAAAATTTTATTTTGCTCCCCATTCGGGGGGCACCTGACATCTGGGGCAAGAAAAACTGAGGTAATAATGTCAGCTGCATGTTTTATACCCCTGACGACCTTACATCATGGAAGAAGGGACAGCAATCGACACAGGACCCAAGACTTTGTTAATCAGGCTGAATGAGGGCAACCTGCCAGCAGATTACCCAGATGTAATGACTGCAACAGTGAATACACTCGAACATCTACATTTATGGTAAGTGTACACAACTGTACTTTTGCTGTTTTGTAATATGTAGTTAGAAATATAAGGGGGGTCCTATAAGGACCAACTGAAACAAAGAAAAACTATGTGGCAGCTCAGGTTAGAGGCTGACAAAAAAACTTGGTATTAATGACTCAGTGAATATTAAATGTTTTCTGAAGAATAGACTGAAGATTTTAAAATGAACTGTCTATGTTATGTTATTAGATGTGTGCCTTTAAATGACTATTCATTTTGCTAGTGCACTTTAAATAATTGTTTTATTAGGTAATTATTTTGATTTGATATATAAGGGGATGCTGCTGTGTGCATTTTCTTTCATTCTGAAGAAGTCTTTTGAGATGAAAGCGATAGTAAACTGTGTTTTTTGCTATTGCTGGTGGTTTCTTTCATTGTGCAGTCAGACTGGTGGCTTGATTTGTACAGAAAAGATTAAGTTGATATGCGAGTTGATGATAGTAACTAATAACATCTTCATATTTGGCACTAAACTATCACCAAGTAAAAGGTGTAGAGATGGGCACAACCATTGCTAACACATATGCTAACATTGTGATGTATATGTGGGAAGAGAGAAATGTGTTATCTACATCCACTAGTTATAGACAATACATTAAATTTAATAAGCGTTTTGTGGATGACCTTTTTTAATATGGGAAGGCAGTGAGGAGATTTTTCATGATTTTCTAACATATATAAATAACAGTACCCCATTCTTAAAATTTAAATATGAAATTTCGTGTCATCAAATTGCATTTTTAGATGTTTTACTAACAAAGAATGGAAGTGGGGAAGTACATACAGAAATGTACAAGAAAGAGGTCAAACGAAGTAATTATTTGCATCGTAATAGCATGCACCTTCCCTTCATATTTAACATTATCAGGAATCAGATGCAATGAGTAGTGAGGTTAAACTCAACTGAGGACAAATTAGATTACCAGTTAAACTGTATGGGCACAGAGTTTGTTGATAGAGAGTATTCAAAAAGAGATGTGCACAAAACAAGTAATGAGGTTAAGCAACAATATCTAAGGGAAGACATTCAGCCCTATTTTAGTAAGACACGCCAACCCAATAAGAGAGTACAATCTAAAATAAACAAGGCTAGATGTATGTTAACATACAATAGGAATATAAGAATATAATCAGAAAGCATTGGACAATTTTAAAAGATGTCCAAGGGTTACAGGAAATAGTTATAAATCCCCCCTCTATTTGGGTATAAGCGCAATTGCACATTAAAACAAACATGTTATAAAGAACAACCAAGAAGTTTTTTTTTTACTGGACTAGGAAATAAGCATGGTACATTTTAGATGCAATAGTTGTGTTTGCTGTAAATATTTATATATAGGTAAATCAATAAAACATCCAGTGACAGGAAAAAATTTTGTTCTTTATGCATATGGGAACTGTAACACAAGTAATTTAGTTTATTTTGCTAAGTGTGAATAATGTGATGGTTATTACGTAGGAATGACAAACAGGAAATTTTAAAAATGTATAGCTGGTTGGGGATTCAAAGATGGCTGACGTTCTCTAAGCACTGCTGAACTGCAGCTCTCTAATTAACCTGAGGAAATCTAAACCCTGAGTGGATAATATAAAGCTTTTAACATCAAATCTTCGATAAAATAACTTCAACTACACTTAACTATTTATTACTAAGAAGAAAAACCAGAAAAAAGGAATATATTTCACTGGATTACAACAGATTAGCTGGCTCTGCAGAGAGAAGTAAACAAAGGAACCGTGTGCTTTCTATACTGCAAGTCTTTGTGTTCAAATAAGATGTCAAAAGAGGAAAAAAACATGGATACAACCACTACTAAAACAAAACTTTCTGAATTGCAGTCACCTGAAAAGGATGTGATTTCTAAAAGATAAAAAATTACTAAAATACAGGAACAACAGAAATCAGGGACCAAATCTAAATCTGAACAACCATTAAACATGGAAGATATCAGAAATGCTCTGCTACCCATACAAGAAGCTCTGAAAGAACTGATTTGTAAAATACAAACATTTGGGACTCAGTTGCTGGAGAGAATGGATAAGACGGAAGCTCGAATTTCTGAAACTGAGGATAAATTAACTTTACTTGAAAAGAAAACTAATCTACATGATGTGGATATACAGGCTATGCAAAACAAGCTTATGGACTTAGAAGCAAGATCCAGGAGAAACAATATTATTCTCAGAGAGATTCCAGAATCTATTCAGTATAATGAATTAATTCCATCCATATTACAAATATTTGAAGTGCTGTTAAGTGACTCTGATGGGGTGAAACAAATTATTATTGAAAGAGCGCACAGAGCTTTGAGAGAGTCACAAGCATCTAACTTTCCTAGACCTGTATATGTTAAAATACTTCACCATCAAGATGTAAGTAGAATACTTACTACTGTAAAACAAACTGGAGGCTATATCATGTGGAAAAATAATAAAATATCCATGTCACATGATTTACCCATACAGGTAAGACAAGCTAGACAGTCTTTGTCTCCATACTGTAAATTTCTTATTGACAAACAAATTAAGTTTCAAATGAAATACCCACATATGCTTATATTTACAATGGATGGGATTAAATGTGCTATTTCCACTAAAAATGAGGCAAAAAATCTGTTTCTTAAAGTTTTCAAGGCTTTACCTGTATCAGAGACTTGAATTGAACTTTCGTTAAGACTGGCATGCTGCTGAGGTCGGATCCATTGCTTACTGTATTCCCAGGACTGGATAATCCTTTGTTTGCTTTTAAAAAGTTCTAGGCCTCTTCCAGAGTAATAAAACTGTTTGTTTTTTGCTTATCTTGATTACCTGCATTTGTTTCCTGTTTTATGGCTTCTACTAACTGTTTTCGATGAGGAGGAAGACAGGAAGTGCCTAAAATGCTGTTGTGGGTGCAGATTTCACTGTGACACTTCCGGGAGTCCGTCTGTAAAAGCGGTCCCCCGTCGCGAGTATTTCACAGGGTCTCCAGGCTTGGGAAACCAAAATAAACTTTTAACATCTTTTTATTCATTTAACTTCAAAATAACACTGTTGTATGGTAAAGTAAGCACATAGGAATATTTTATTTGTTTCTCTTATACATGTTTATGTAGAATTTTGTGGTTATATTATTTAGAGAGGGTGCAGGGATTTAGTAATGTTTGTATAAATATGCTTCTCATTATAGTTCATAATGTACTGTGTTAAAGTGATAATGAATTTTATATTAGTTAGTAGTTTGCTTTAGTATAAAACTATGATAGTGTGGGTTTATAACCCGGGATACCTGTATTTACCTATATATTTATTTTAACATAGGGTTGTATTTTAATATGTTTTTTTTTGTGTCTCTATGCATGCGGTTTATCTATAGATAGCTAATCCAAATATTAAAACTTCCTTTTTTCAATTTATTTTCATATGTACTGTAATATTGTATTTTAATTTGATTTGCTTAAATATACTTGATTGGGGAGATGTAGCTCAGTGCAGTGCTTGTTAGGAAATGTTTAGTTTAGGCTTTGTCGTAGTTAAGTAAGATTATATAGGTCTCAACTATGGAACATGTTTGAAATTTTATAATGTGATGTTTTCCTGTTTTTCTTTTCTTAAACCTTCTGTTATTCTATATTACACAAGACCTATATATGTCCTGGTCCGGGGTTAGAGTGGGTAAGCACTGGTTTAGGACGGGATATATGGATTGCTTCCAGATCATGTATGGTTTTGAATATACTGTATTTTTTTTTTAATCTTTTCTCTCCAAAACCTTTATTGTACAGTCAACCTTGGTAATGTGGGAATTAGATTCATGGAATGTTAAAGGGCTCCAGAATTTAAAGAAGAGGAAACTATTGTTACATGTATTGTTGCAGGCTAAGGCGTGGTTTATTTTACTGCAAGAAACGCATTTAATGAATGATCAATGGGTTGATATAAAAAAAAAAGTGGATCAGAGAAGTAATAGCATCGGAAGGTAAGTCAAATAGTGCTGGGGTAGCTATAATTATTAAAGACCAATATAAGGACAAAATTTTAGATTCTAATACAGATAAAGATGGACGATGGTGCTATGTTATTCTGGCATCTACCTTGTCCTATGTTATTCTGGCATCTACCTTATTTGATAAACCTATTTTACTTTTAAACATATATGCACCTTGTAATGATCAACAAATATTCATAACATCACTGTATTCAATTTTAACACAATTTGTAATTGTTGGAGGTGATAGGAATGCTTATCAAAATCCGAAGTTGGATAGATCTTGTCCACACAAAGCATTTAATAAGCATGCAGTATTGGCACTGGATGATATTAAAGAAGACTTTCAACTATATGACCCTTTTCACTATTTAAACAATGCTAATAGTACAAATAATTTTACATTTTATTCCTCATGTCATAAAATGTGGTCCAGAATAGATTTCTTCCTGATTTCAAGAACATTGATTAGTATAGAACCTATAGTTGTTATACATGCACGGTATTTATCAGATCATTCAAAAATTTCACTGAGTTTTGCTAAGGAGATAAAAGATACCTTGCGGCAAAGAGGCTATCATTGGTCTCTTAATCCAAATCTGCTGAATAAGGAAGAAATAATACAGGAAATTACAAAATACCTTAAAGACTTACTGGTTAGTCTAAAGAAACAACAATATGCCCCAGATATTGCATGGGCAACAGTTAAAACACAAATAAGAGGGATCCTTTTGCAAAAAGCCTCTTTATTATAAAAAAAATACTAAATAAAGATATTCAAAACTTGGAAACAAAAATTAAATTATTGGATCAACAACTGATTCGGAATTTTAATGAACAAACAGAAAAAGAACTATTTAAATGTCAGAAGGCTCTCTTCTTAATACAAAATAGTAGATTAACATTTCAAGAATATAAGATGTTAGCGAGATATGCTAATCACATTCAAACACCATCGAGAGCGTTGGCTAGGATCATTAATCAATCAAAAACACCACTACAAATTTCGGAAATACAATTTAATAATAAAATATATTCTAAAACAGAGGATATTATTAATATTTTTGAGAAAATATATACAAAAATTTATGATGGGCAAAAGGATACGTCCTTGCATAGAATCTATGAACAATTTTTACAATCAATTAAGTTTCCAGAAATAGGAGAGGATATTCAAAATGATTTAATTAAACCGATATCTGAAGAAGACATAGTATTTACAATTCAACATATGAAATCACATAAATCACCAGGTCCTGATGGGATGACAATGGAGTTTTATAAAAAGTTTGCGGATATTTTTGGTAAGATACTTTCAGTTATATTTAACTACATAATTAGGAATACTATTAATGATCCTCATCTTAACGCCTCAAAGACTATTTTTATACACAAAGCCAATTCGGATCCTCAAAACCCCGATAATTATAGACCGATATCATTAATGAATGTAGACATGAAAATTCTAACCTCCATTGTAGCATCTAGACTGAAGAAAATCATGACTCATATAATATCCAAAGTACAGGCTGGATTTATGGCAGTTAGACAAACCAGTGATAATACTCGTACATTACATACTATGATAACACATGCTAAACAAAATAATCTTAATATCTATGCCCTTATAATTGATGCACAGAAGGTCTTTGACAGGGTTGATACAAATTTTTTGTTTGCTCTTTTACCTTATTTTAATATAGCCCATGAATTTGTTCAAATGTTGCAAATATTATATAGTAATCCCTATACTACACTGTGCATTAATAGAAGCTTCTCCAAAAGAATACAGATTAAGACTGGAACACGCCAGGGCTGCCCTTTGTCCCCTTTACTATTTAATCTTTATCTTGAACCTCTGTTTTTATATATTAAACAGAATGTCTATTATAATGTCCCAATAATTTATGGAACTAAAATCTTAATGGCAGCTTTTGCAGATGATCTTAATATTTATTGTGCATCTCCAATATCTGACACTGACAAATTATTGAAGGCTGTTAATGATTTTTCAGAAGTCTCTAACTACAAAATTAACTTGGAAAAAAACAATATTTTTCCTTTAAAGACACCTAAACCTTTTTTCGTTATTGCCTTTGGTTGTGCATGTAACATTTAAAGAAAAAATTAAATATTTAGGTATTGAGTTTTCTACAGACAATAAAGACTTCTACAATAATAACATTAAAACAATTTGGGACCAAATAATTTCTGATTTCGGGAGGTGGAAAAATTTACGATTGCCACTACTATCAAAAGTTTCAATTGTCAAAATGAATGTGTTACCACGATTACTTTATATTTTTAGGTCAGCCCAATTAATACTTTTGAAGATATTTTTTTTAAAAAATTCATAAAGAATTCGCTAAATTCATTTGGGAACCAAAAAAAAAACAGGATATCGTATGATAAATTAATGACCCCAAAAGATAAAGAAGGACTGGAGTTGCCTAACTTCGAATTGTACTACCTAATCGTGAACTCTCCATAATCGTGAACTCTAATAGAATTCTAAGAATTGCCAACTATGATACAACTACTACTAAGTGGACACCAACTTGGGTGATTTTTGAATTATAAATATATTTTAAAGTTAAACAATCCTAAAGCAATACCCTTTTTAGGCAAAGATACTTTAAAAATTTATGGGATTATTGAACACATTAAAACTAACATATTATATATACAATATTTATTTATTTCAATCTTTGGATCTGGGTCAGTATATCATGGTTTTTCAACCCTTTCACAGGAATCCTAATTTAAAATTGAACAATCAATTAATTGATCTTAAAAAGTTTCCACTAATAGTTAATTTAACTTTGATTGATATATACAAATATCTGGACCGCTCAGCCAATCAAATAAGACAAGAATTTAACTTACCCAAAAATTATCTTGTTATTTTGAGACCAATTAGAGAACTTGCTATGAGCTACTTATTTTAAACCTGAAGATGAAAATGTTAATAAATGCTTTGAGTTGTGGCAAGCCCTCCAACAGGATATTAAATATATAACAACAATAAATTAATTAATTAAAGACTTTAAATTTCATGATAAAATTCTGTTATCCAACTATTGGGAAGAGAAAATTTTAGTGACAGACAAAAGTAATATGCTAAAAGCAATTGACCTGACTATCAAATCTACTTCTCTTCAAAAATTGATGTATACCCAGTTGATGATATGGAATAATGCATATTATACGCGCCTTACCCTGCATAAATTTAATTCTAAAAACTGTCCAACTTGTCCATACTGTAAAAATCAACCGGCTGATCATCTTCAGCTGTAAATGCATATATAAGCTTTGGAATTCCCTTAAGATTCAACTTCAGAAGATGGGTTACCAAAGTACAACGTTGTCATGGAAATTTACGATTTTACATATTCCTCCGAAAGAACTCCCTAGATCACAAAGTACTATATATATATTAATATTTTTCTGTTAATGAAGCTTTATATAGCCACTAATTGGTTAGACTCATCTAAAACATCTTGGGAAAGCTTTAGAGTTTTGGCAACAAAGCATATATTAGCTCATAGACTACTCTTATGTCTGAATAATAAAAACATTAATAACCCAATAATTTGGGAACAGATATTTAATATTATATTAGCATAACACTTTTAACTTGAAGGTATTCAAATTTATATACTTGCTTGGAGAGAATTTTGTATTTAAACTGTATATTACTGGAAATGTTATTAACTACTTTTTGTTTTTTTCTCTATTCTTAATGTTTACATGGAAGCATTCTTGTAAATATTGTATATTTGTTTGGTGTGATAGTGATATTAGTTAGTAGTCTTTTGTTTTGTATTTTTTCTCTTAAAATTTTGTGTTTGTTTTTACTTGTGTATGAAAATAATATAACAATAAAGATTTATTATGGAAAAAAATGTATAGCTGGTCATCTTAGTGAAATTAAACATAAACTGACTACCAATGCACTTTGCAAGCATATTTTAGAAAGGGGTGAGCAACATACATTTAAATTTATGATTTCAAATATAATTTATAAATCTCTAAGGGAAGAAAAAGGAGATGAAATGGGTATTGCATATGAGATCCCACATACCACCTGGCATGAATGATTGTTTTACTTTAAAGCCTTATTTAAAAGTGTCACATTAGAAGGCTTGAAAGTGCATCATGTGACTGTAATTAATTATTTAAGCTGTGAATGTAATTTTTTGATTCATGTTCGCCTGAGGAAGCCTTGATGGTGATAGTTTTGACTTTTTGTCAGAAGTTTTAACTTGCAAGTTTTAAATAAAATTTTCTGTGTGTTTCCAGTACCTTTTCCTGGATTTTGTTTGCTACGTATTGAGGGCTGGTTAACAACCAACTTGCTGATTTTTTGAACATCTGTTTGCATCCCCCAGAATAACAAATGCAGCAGCTGTTTCTCTCTGATCCCCCTATGAGAGAGTTCCTGAGGGACACACTAGTTCACGATTGGCCCCAGGTCTTCTCTACACTTATCCCTTACTGTCCTTTATTCCAAAGGTTTCTCCAGAAAGTGAAGTGTCTGAAGTACATGGTAATCCTCATTGCCCATTATTGGCCTAGTCTGGTTTGGTTCCTCTGCTTCTGGTCTCAACTGAAATATGTTCAGTGGATTCTGGAACCCAAGCAGGACCTCCTGTGTCACCCAGTAGAAGGTTTTCACCCAGTCTGATAGCCCTCAAATTGACTGCTTGGTTTCTCCACTTCCAGTGATTGTTCAAAGATCCAGGCTTGCTTCCCCCATCCAAAACATTATTTTAGCCTCCCAAAAAACACCTGCCAAGAAAGTCGATGGGAGTAAATGGAGATTTGTTTTCTGGGCTTCTGAAGAGAACACTGACCATTTTTCAGCACCAATTTCAGCTGTTCTTCTCTTCCTTGCATCTCTTTTCAAAGAAGGAGCCAGCTTCTCTACCATCAAACTTCAATTGGCAGCCATCTCTAACTTTCCCTCTGGCGATGTTTTCAATTTTCCATTAACTTCCAAACTGTGCAAGGCCTTCTTGAAAAGGATGTTCCTCTTCAGGCCACCAGTCAAAGACCCCTCCTTGCCATGGGATCTCACTGTGGTCTTGCAAGGTTTACCTCAAAAACCTTTTGAACCAGCCTATGATTGTGACTTAAAGTTTCTGTCATGGAAGACCATCTTTCTCATTGCCATCAGCTCAGCAAGGAGAATCTCTGAGATTCATACCTTGTCTTCTAAGCCTCCTTACATTATTTTCCACAAAGATAGGGTTTCTCTTCATACTAATCCCTCCTTCATGCCAACGGTAGCTACAGAATACAGTCGCAACCAGACCATTCGACTACCAGTTTTCTTCCCAAATTTCTCTAATGAGGGAGAATGTTTATTGCATCTGCTTGATGTTCACAGGTAGTTATCTGCACCAGATGAAACCTTTTTGAAAATAAGAGCAGTTGTGTCCTCTCATAGCCGTTTAGGTAAGGCTATTCTTGCTAAATGGAAAACAAAATGTATTACCTTGATTTATACCAAGAATGGATTACAGCTACTTTATCTTCCCAGGACTCAATCAGCTAGGTCTATATCTACATCATTCACCTTCTCTTACAGGGCATCTTTGGATGATATCTGTGCTGCAGCCACCTGGTAGAAGGCTCACACTTTTGTCTCGCTTTACAAATTAGACATTACCAGGATCAGAGCTTCCTTCAGTTTGGCAATGCTTCAGCATATCCTTCCTTGAGACCTCTCAGGAGTTGTATAGCTGAGGACTCTACCCGTCCGTGAGGAGGAATGAAAGAGACAACATCAGATTTATTAGTTACTTACTTACCATAACTTTGTATGTGTGTTGTTTTTTTTTTTTTTGTCCCTCCTCACCTTCTCTCCCTGACATCCCCCTACCCAGTAATCTAGAAGACTGGGCGATAACTTTTTAGCAACTGTTCCTGGTTTTTGAGCCTCTGGTTATGGATGTATACTCTTTTCTTTCTTTTTCTGCTCTCTATCCACTAATGAGCAGCAAATTCAATCTGAGAGAGCTAGTTAGGGATGGTGCATTGTGGAAAGTGGGAGGAGCTTGAGTCTTGGATCCTAGTATGAAGAAATGCAGCAAAGTTGGATCTGTAAACCCATCTGTGAGGAGGAATGAAAAAAGACAACACACATACCAAATTATGGTAAGCACATAACTAATAAATCACTCTGGTTACTGTTTGACTCTTCAGACTTTCAGACAAGGTTAGATGCATTAGTATAGTGTTGAGGATATGAGGAGTGCAGAGCAATCCGTGAATGTCTCGTCATCCGGGCAGCCATAAAGGGTACTTTATTCCCCACAACATCCTACATAAGTCTTCTATCTTTGTTGCTTCGTCAGGTGCTATCATTCTAATGGCCTGGGGGGGGGCTAGATTCACCCAGCCAAAACTGGGGCTATCCATATATGAAGTTGGAACTTAATTTTCTACAGGCTGGGGAACTGCGAATAACATCTTGACTATGAAATGCCATCTGTTGCTTTACCTGGTGAGGGGAAGAATATTTGCTAAGCCCTTACCCATATCTCCACTGGCAGATATGAAAACTTTGTAAATGTGAGGACCTATAGGGCCTTCCCTTGATGCATGCATGCTTCTGCACATATGCTCCAGGTAGACTACTGTAAGGGCTTGGTAGTACCAAGCTCATTTTCCCACTCCATACAATTGAAAGCCTGACACTTACTCCTCCAGCAAGTGCAGGAGGTACAGCAACCAGACTGCCTCATTACTGTGGATGTACAGGTGGCCATTGGCTGCCCACCTGCACCTGCTGTCTCTTCCATCACTCAGACCAGCTCTCAGCTTTGGAATATTTGAGTTACAGCCAAGGTTTTATCCATCTTCTCCATGAAACTGAGTCTTCTAGAACTGATAGCTGTGAATAAAGCCCCTCTGAAAATTTAATCCATAGTTCTTGCATGTCATCTTAATTATTATAAGACAGTGCCTTGATGGGTTACAACAATGAACAATGAGGATGAGATCCTTATCTGTGCGGAAGACAGCAGCTTTGTGAAATTAGGCTGTAAAAGCAGGACTATTTCATTTTTGAAACCAGTATATTACAGGAGTTTCCAGTAGAATAGTAGATTCTGTGCAAATCACTTTGTAGAATGAGATTTAGTGTTTCTTTTTTTAACAGAAGCATCTTTATTGAAGTATCACTTATGACAAAGGCAATCATACATTTATCTACATGAAGATGAACTACGTTGACATATTTTTAGTTGCAAACTTTATACATGACACACAGTCTTCTGTACAATCATTGTCTGTCAAACCTTACATAGCTCATTCAATTCCTGAATGCCCTTAAACTTCATTCCTCATCCAAAATATTATTCTGCATGTATTGTTCCTATAATTCCCTTTTTGTGTATGTAATTTGCTCCTACACTTTCCAAGATATCCTTTTTCCAGTACTTTTATCTGTTTTACTATATTCATTACTTCTGGTATGGAAGATTAGTGATTTTTTGGCAGACTATTTTTTCTAAGTCATTTTTCTTTTAACTACAGAATATCATCCCCCTCAAACTGGTCTTAAACCCCAATGCACAGGGCCTTATCAACATTGACTAAGACTTGAACAGGTGACCATCATCCAGGCAGCCATGAAAGAGCCTCTTCCCTTATTTAGATCTTTTCTTCTACTTGCCAATAGGGGAGATGTGATTTTATTTTCTAGTGGTCTGAGGGTCTGGCTTAAACACCCTGACTAGAGGTGGTCCAGAATAGAATCTGAGCCCAGTTTGGGGGGGTACATGCCCCCTCTCCTGTTTTAATAGCTATGCCATGCTGTATATGGACAGCAGGGTGTTTTTTTCTGCTTTTGTCCTGACCCCACACCCTGCTGGTTGACTTTGATCACTCACATCACACATGCCTGTTATACCCTGTGGGTGTGATTGCTCCTGCTCACTCCTAGTGAGAGCTGCTGTCACTGATTTAGTAATGCTAAGCCTGTGTCAGTAATTTCTGACTGTATTGTTATCTCCTGAAAGCTTCTACCTGCTGAAGGCAAGCATCTAGCAGGACCACTACTCCCTCTCCTCAAAATGGCCAAGGTTATATCAGGTGCTCATTTTCACCTTCCCATGTCTGGCTTCTGAGCTTATGTTCAAACTCTGATCATCTGGTTTGTAGTCAGGGTTTTCTCTATGCTAAAGAACTTGGTATCTGGTGGAATAATTTCACAGAAGTCTCAATACATGACAGGTGTCATGTTCTGAGTCACTTGTAGCTTATTTTTATTTCTACCAAATTTGTTTCTGCTGTTGTAAAAGCTGTCCTTAATGTAATTTTCTTTGTTGTCCTATCACCTGCTTATACCAATAAATCTTTTCCTGATCTCAGAACTTTGCAACTCCCATGCTTGGTTCCTTGTGACATCATTTTTTTATAGTTTTGGAGTTGCAGAGTAAGTTTCCTCCAAGTCATTTAAATTTTGTCTTTGAAATTAGCTTCACCACAGTCTGACTTTATGGCGTTATGAAACTTGAGATCTTGGCTGATCAGATCCATAAATTGCAATTGTTGGACTGGTCACAGTGCAGGTGCCTCCTCTTAGCATCTTTTAGAATCTCCTGCAAGCTCAAGCTCCTCTTCTCATTCCCATTTTTCACTGATCTGATTTTGGCCAGATCTCATTACAGCATCAGGTGGATCTTCACCAGCTTGAGTGTCACTTCTTTCAAGTATATTAGTTTTTTTGTTAAAAGGTAAGTCAACCTGTTTTCTGACATTTTTCATTGCTAATTCTAGTTTGATGGCGCTCTTGCGGTTTCTTCCTCTTTCCAAGAGATTAGTTTCATGCTTGTTTGTCCACATTCTTACTTAGGCAGCCCTTATCCTTTCTGCCCTATATCTGGGTTTTCCCTGTCTATGTTTATTAGACAATGTTTGCTAGTAGAATTATTTAATTTAGCTTTTCAATATAGGAAATTTACTCAGTTGTTTGACTGTAAGGTAACTTGTGTATTCACTGGTTTTCTTGTCTTTGACTTTAACTGTAATCATGGAAAGGGACAAGGCCCTCATATTTATGAAATGTACCAAATGTTGGCCATAAGATTCATCCCAGAACCCCAACAGTTTGTGCATGGTGTGCCTCTGACCAGTACACTTTAGAGCAGATAGCTTTGTCAGCAAAAACATTAGTTCCTGACAGAAAGTAATAATAATAAGGGGCATTCATCCTGCTAAGATTAAAAAAATAAATAAAAATTATGAAAAAAATTTGAAGAGAATATTGGAGAAGAGTAATGTCTACATTCCAGACCTTCCCATGTCCTGTGAAGATTGCCAGTTTTGAAGCTACTGTTCAAACTGATCCCAGGTTACCTTAAGTACTGGCAGCCATGCCATCACTGAGAGCTGTCCATTTTAAGCAAATTGTGTCCTCTAACTCCGATCTGAGAAGCAAGAGTTAGCAAACTATCTTCAGTATAGAATCCCCCCCCCCAAAAAAAAAAAATCTATAAGATCTTCTAGGTAGGTGCAATGTCCATCTGCAGCCAATGAGTGAGATGAAACTATGATGACTTTGCTCAAGACCCAGCTGGAAATTGGTTTCATCTCCAGAGAGGACACTTGAATCAGCACTTCATCAGCTCATACTTTAAACCCTGTCTTGGAACCAAGAGTTTTGGAGATGCTTATGGATCTCCTGCCATTGGCATGGCCATTTAATTCCTTCTCAGTATCAATGCCCTCGTTTGGTGATGAGTCAATAGGCCAAATGTTTTTGGTGCATATGACAAGCTCAGTAACAACCCTTTCAAGACCATTCAATTTGTCAACACAGTCCATGTTTAACTCCTCGATGCTGAAGCCCCGCTCAGCTTCTGAATTGGGCCAGGTACTAATGAGTGTGCATGTTGACCCAAATGCCATTTCTGACTCCATCAGCACCGACTCTCTTAGAGCCAACCACCAGAGAGAGTCCCCCCCAAAAAATATTTTCTGGGACTTATTTTCCGGGCCAAGCACCAAAAAGTCTGATGAGGCACTGAAAGTCTGGGTAGGAGTCCTCTCACAAACACTGAGATTATTCCACTTCAGGTGTTCAGGGAGGAGGTGTAGGATGAAGCACATACACACTCCACCAGTGTCCCACTCCAGACATAGATTTTGATGAAGAGGAGGCTTCCCCATTCCCCTCTTGTAGACCCCAAGTATAAGGAAGTTCTAGAGATGATGTAGCAGAGGCAAGCTTGGCCCACTGTCACCACCTCCATGGAGGAATAGATTATTCAAGTAGCTTACCAGGTCACTCTTCTGACAGCTTGGGTGGTTTCACCTCCTAACAAGGTTCTTATACTGCCTAAGGGGACTCCTTGTGGTCTCTCTTGTGTCAACTGCCACCATATGAAAGGCACCAGAGGAAGTCCAAGTGTTTCCACCACCCCATAAGGAGTTTAGAGTCGAGGATTACTTTGGGAAGTGGGTATAGCTGTCAAGTACCTTATTTGTTAGAGCCACTAACTATTTGATACATGTAAGAATTGTATGTAAATAAATGTATATGTAATGTATGATGTATGTAAATAAAAAAATGTTAATGTGATTTGTTTTCATTTCTATTAATGTTTGTGTGGCTGTGTCTGAAGTGAATATTAGTAAAGGTGTTAAAAAAATATTTAAGAAGGACCCAGTTGACAAAAACAAGATACCCTGAAAAGCTTCCACTTTGCAATGCATGAAAATAGGTGAAGTCACAACTAGCTACCACAAAGAAAAGTGCCATGCTCTCCATGAGGATTTAACATAATGCTCCAGAGGAAACAGTGAGGGCAACAGGGTCAGACATCACCAGGAAGAAGCAGGGATAGTTCAGACTTACAGGATTTGTGGAAATTTTCAGGCAATTCTTTACCAGTGCTTAATAGTGTGTTCACCCTGTTGTAACAAATGGTAAAAGACAAGTTGCAGCAGTGTATAGACTAGTAAAATACTGACCACTGTTGGCATCAAATCCCCAGCTCTGTAAACATCCTATGCCAGAAATCAGAGAGAGAAGAATATCTGGTTCAGAAAGTTCCAGTAGACTCAGTATGCACAACATGATGATAGAAACTCTCATAGATGTGGGGGTTTCTTCACTGGCTATTGCCCTAGAGACAGGAATGGTTCCCCAAACCAAGGTACTGTGATCTTTACATAGCAGAACCCCTGAGGACTTTGCACTACTTTTTTGATGGGAATAATATTGGGCGGGTGTCTTCAGTGCCCATGAATTCCACTTAAACTTTTGATTTTTCTTTTTAAACAAAAACATCTTTATTGAATTATCTCATGATACAGGCAATCATACATTTTTGTAAATTAAAACAAACCATATTGACATATTTTCAATTGCAAACATTATACATCACATATAGTCTTCTATACTGCTATTGTCAATTGAATATTAAGTAGCTCATTCAATTCCCACCTTCCCAAGCTTTGGATTTTTTCAAGAGAATTGGCTGCCCATTAATGCAAACTTTGTTCCCCCTGTGACACTACTCAATTTGAGAGCTTGTGTCCTCTGCCTAGATCCCTAGGATGGAAAAGCTTCCCAGTTCCTTAAGTCTTCCATCCAGCATGAATCCCACCCATCATTCAGGGCTTTTGATGAGTCTCCCTGAGCTGCCTCACAAGTACATGTGTAAAAAGAGGCACATAGACTCCTTTGAAATCTCTAACATCAGACACAGACCTCAAAGGGAAAGGTTCTCCCAGTCCTTTCCAGAAGATGCCAGATTTGGTGAAATATTAGAATTGATGTGACAGAGGGATACTTGGATAACTAATCCCCCCCTTCCCTTGATGAGATCCTGTTTGGGAGGTTTAGATCTACTCCTCTATTTCCTAGATGGTCCGTCCCACTTGACAGCATGATAGACTTTGTGGTAGAGAGGACCTGGCAGGAATCTGATGTGGCAGAGTTTGTCCCCAGAAAAACAGATAAAATTCTCCACACACCATAATAACAGACCCACAGTGAAGCAAAGGCCATCCAGTAAATTCCATGATTGTAGTTACAGTCACTAAAAAGGAGCTCTCTTAATAGAGATAATCAGTTTATCCTCTAAGTAAGGCATCCAAAATAATGGATTATATAAGGAAGCAAGTTTACCTAGAGCTAAACTATTTTATGCACATGACCAAGTTCCAAAGAGACATAGGCAGACACTGGACTTTGAGAAAACCTGTTATGCTTGATACTCAAATGTAGATTCACTCCACCACAAGTGGCACTATGCTGATATCTAATCTCTTTATGATTCTTTTGCATAATGTCAGTGATGGAGCAGTGGGTACTGGCATAGCTATGAAACATCATGTGTGGCTGTGCTTGTGTGATTTCATGGACAGCTTTAGGGGATTCTTCTTTAATACCCATTATAATAGGTCCACCCTTTATGGATCCAAAGCCAAAGAATTGTATTGAAATTTGAGCATCAAGGAAAGATGCTGTCTGCTCTTGTTTTGTGGTTTGAAACCCTTAAAAAGTCCTCTAAGAACCAAAGGGGTTCTAAAGCTCTCTAGTTTAAGAAGTCTGGACTTTCTCCCTTTGACCCTTTTTCAGGCAGGGGTGGCCATGTTGTAGGAGGCCCTTTCAATAGAGGCAGAGGGGATCCACAAAATTAAGGTTTCTGTGGTCCTTCCCCAGGAACATTGCTGAAGGCTTGCCTTGACTATTCCATTCTGGAAGCAGTCTGGGGTCAACTGTCACTTCACCTAGACTCTATGAATGGCCATCATGTGAAACAACTAGGTGAGGAGCATAACATCCAGAGGCTACATTATTACTTTTACAACAAACCTCAGAACCTTACTACTGTACCTGCCAGTTGTTCTGCCCTGCCAAAGAATGCAACGACAAAGATTATCACTCAACTTCTACAAAAAAGAGCAATCGAGGTTCAACTAGACTAGAAAGGGTCTAGAATCTACCCCAAATTTTTTTTTAGTTCCCAAAAAAATAAAAGAACTTTAGGCTCAAACTGGAGTGATCTAAACAGCTGTGTAAAGAAGGCAAAGTTCTGGATGGTCATGGTGCAAGCCATACTTCCTTTTGTTTGCAGGAAGAGGACTGGATGTGCTCAACAGTCTCTAGGACACTTGTCTCCATATAAAGATTGCCAGTGTGTCCAGAAGGTGAATCTGTTTCAGGCAGGGAACTAATGGTTACCAATTTTGTGCACTCATTCTATCTCACCACAGGCCATAGGGTGTTTGCCAAATGCATGGTGGTAATTCCAGTCCTTTTGAGGCTGAAAGGGATCAGTATACTTCCATAACTTATTTGGATCCAAGCTGCCATAGCAGTGGAGTCTCTCATAATAGCCACAGATTATTTGTTTTGCTAGAAAATTAGTAATTAGAATAGCAAAGGTTGTTATAACCTGTAGCCTGGTTTGGCTTGTTTCCTTTTTTTTAGTAGCTCTAGAGACTAGTCATCTATTTAGATGTGTTTTTTGTTGTCCACTACAGTCCAAATTTAGATCTGCCACTATAATTAGCTTATATTTTTTACATATTATAATATATAGTTTGGGATGATTTTGCATAGAATTTATTGATGCAGGATTTGGGATAGAAGTGGTGTCTTTTAAGAATTTTGGTGTGCCCATCGAATATGATTTTTAGAACCTATTTAGAGTCTCTGTCAATAGTGGCTTTGTTTTTAGCTGTAAGTGTGGAATAGTTGGATATCTTTATGAATACAATAATTCCCTTACATATTCTAGGTCCAGATCTGTTGTATGTAAGCATAGTATATCTTTTTGCTATGTTAGCAGAGATGTGAGAGCTTTCTTTGAGCCATGAGTATCTAATATTTTGTGTTTGTGCCGGTCTGTCCAGCCTTCTAGTTGAGCCCACCTGTAATTGGTACTGCCTATATTAATGGGTGTTACTGACAAAAAAATTATTATTATGGGTATTTTTACAAGATATTGTGTCAGGATTAATATGACTGTTACTTATTTGTAGTGTTAACAGAGAGGGTGATTATTAATGCGACTGGTGTTTAAGTAGGGGTACAATTTAAAAGGTGATACAAAAGTTTTAATGTGACCATGTATATTCTTCTGGTGTGGGAATACCTTTTAAGTAATGTGTTTTGACCACCAAGAGTATATGAGTGTTTGTTGTAGTGCCATATTGTGTGTACAGAGGTGTGTTGAATGTGTGTCAATGGAAGTATTTGGTTATGTTCATAAAAGGAAGATCAGGACATTGCATATAGCAATCTTGTGCATTGTATTGTTTTGGAGATCTCATGAATTATTTTGAAGGGAGTAAGAGTGCAGTGTGATTCTACACGTGGTGTGAGCTGGACTGAAGAATGTGTTTGCATTGGTTAGAGTTGCATGGGTGCAGGCAGAGAACTATAAATTAAGTGATGTGGGTGGGAATAGGGATATGGTATGCAGTGAAGCATAACCCCACCAACACTGACAGATGATGCTGAAGTAGTTACTTCTACATATGTTATTTCCCAGGACCCCTCTGTAAGGTGAGGCAGAGTAGCATTGAAAAATCAGGGCAACGAGAGCAATATTTAGTAGTCAGATAGTGGTGAGTACAATTGCAGTTTGCCTATAATGGCCGTCTTAATGTGAATATCTTGCACAGAATACTGCTATCAAAATTAAGGTGTACTTGTTTGTTAGTGTAGTAAGGGAGGTGATCAATATATTTTACTAACAGGGCTCAGACTTCTGTTATGCAGAGGGAGGGAAGGGTTGAGGGCAGCCACCCTTGAGTATGGTTTACTGCCAGCCAGACTAAGCTACACAGGAAAAGAGAGGAGTCCTTATTTCCCAGGCATTATGTGTCTGTGTAAAGATGTTGCAAGGGTCATTCCTTACTTTTACACTAACAAGCAGTTTTCACTGTGCTTATATGTGCTTGGCACCTTGCAAGCTCAGAGCTTTCAGTAGGACGATACCCATTTTTTGTGTTTAAAAATACTAGCAAAAGGGAAAGTTTAACAGGGTTACTGGCCTTAAGTAAATTGAACGTAATAAGAAGGGTACTATAAAACTATAGTAAAAACACTGGAAATAATGCTTACTTTTTTGTAATCAAAGAATTACTACAGTACTCTCTGTGGGTGGTGTAATAAAAGCAGATATGACAGGGCAAGACTTACATCTGTTTTAAAGGAAGAATCAGACCATGGATGGACTAAAAGATGCCTGATATGTAATGTTGTACTGCAACCCTGGGTAATGTTTTCTATGAAAAGTAAGCTATGACTAAATAGTAAAAGAGCAGTTGATGTTGAATTTAGAGGAGAATAACTGTGAAACTTAAAGCCACAACTAGTACTCCCTCAGCAAATGAAGAAGAGTCCAGAGGTGGTGCACCCCAGGTTTCTCCCTTGGGATGCATTCCATTGTAATATCACTGCCCAATTCCTTGTTGATCTGCCAGCAATGTTGAAAGCAGCTTACATGATCCAGGAGATAGTGGTCCTTGGGTCAGCTGGCCGCAGGTCAGAGTGATACTTAGAACCAAGGCCTTTCCTACTCAGATTATCCTTATATTTAGCCAAGTCTTTTGGCCCAGTTAAAGAGAAATACTAGATTGTTTTACAGCACAAATTGCTGATCAAGACCTAAACATCCAGCAAATTTGTGATGCTTGGTAAGAGCCTGAATAATGGATGTTAGATTACACCCACAGAGAGCGTAGCATGATGCCAGAACCAAGCCTGTCACAGGCTTCTGTCCTCCGCATATCAGCTGTATGTATGTCACTTTGCACCTGATACTCATCCCCCACACACTGGGCCTTCTGCAAGACCATTAGTGAGGCCATGTTGGGAACTGGGCGGAGGTGCAAGACTTATTTCCCTCTCAGATTTGAGTGCCCAATTAAAAATTTGAGACAGCATGAAGTGAATCCTGAAGCACTGAAATTTTCAATTTATGTGCAAACTACAAGTTAAGCTGTTATACTTCAAAAGTATCTTTACTTGTGGGAAGCCTCCCTGTAACCCCTCTTGACTTAAGGGCTGCACTCCACACAACATTCCTAGTACTTATATATGCTAACTTCATTGAAAAAAGGAGAATTCATCAAACATAATATAGATTTCTCCAAATCGTATTTACATTTTTGGTTTCCTGATGAGCACATTTACCACCCTCAGGTTTACAACAGGATCCCTCAGACTTCAATGAAAAGTCTGAAAATCTAGACACCATTATTTCTGAGATTGACAAGAGCAATGAACCCTGAATCCTCCTCCTTTAGCTTCCCCAGATGACCATTATTTTGGTGAAACACTGAGGCTTATGAGGTCCAAACTGGACTGGCCCATGACTCCTTCCTTTCTCCCAGAATCATCTAAATGTGTATATGGAGAAGAAGGAAGGAGAGTCATTGGTCATCCAGTCATGGATCCAGGTCTCAAGCATACTGTCTGAAAAACCTGGAATCACCCTGCTTTCCCTGTCATGGCCTCTAAGTATGGGGAATGCATGTTATTTATTTTTATGGTGTTTTAATAAAGGCTTCTTCTACTTGTAACTTGGTCAGGAATTAATGGGGGATACACCCTTCACAAGCCCCAAATGAATCAGTAGAATCCCTCCCCAGACACACTAGAACCAGACTCCTGCATGATCTCTGATCAAGCATAAGCCCAGAGAATATAATATTCAGCTATCCTGCCTCTGGAGTACAAGGCTTTTGTCAGATATGGTAAGTGGGTGTAGGCTTCTACAATGTTGTGGCTTAGAGTTCTCAAATAGTCATCTAATTTCTCTAAATTCCACTTTTCCTTAGAGAATTGAGTCCTGGCGAAGCTTATAAACTTCCCTAAGATTGAAAATAAAAAGTTTCTAATGAAGAGGCTGTCTGTTGTTTTGATGGTGAGGTTCCAAATTGCCTGCAGTAACTTTGTGCAATGTTCCAACGATTGTGTCATATTTAGTCATGTAAATGCAGAAAAATGTCACAGCTGAAATTGTCTTCTCTTTAGGAAGAGCTCAAAATCAGCTTACTGAGTAAACTTTTGAGCAATACCCATATTTACGAGGACAAAAACAAATGAAATATGAATTAAATAAAATAGTTGAAGTACTAAGGATATGTGGGAAGAGATTAAACAGAAAATAATATTAAAATTAAGAAATTGTAAGCTCCTGGTTTTGGATATGAATAGTAACATACAAGCAGTTGATTTGGTTTTAGTCCCTTTAGTCTTGTATACAGGTCAGACACACAGTTGTCAACCAGAAGAGAAGTTGTGGAAGATAATTAATGACTATTATAATGAATTTATTTAGGAAGGCAAGAATTAAATGGAATAAGTTGGTTCTCCCAATAGGACAAGGTGGTTTAAGCTTGCCTTATTTGAAGGAATACTTTAGAATTACACAATTAAGGCTCATAGATGTAGCACAAGCAAAAGGTTATAAATCTCAGTGGGAGGAGATGATTAAATGGGGATGTTTGAGAAATAAGGAGAGAGAGTAAGATTTTGAATGAAGGTCCTTAAGGAAAATAGCCATACAAAATACAGTATGGGGTCTGAAAGAAAACTTGAAATATGCTAGAAAAGGAGAGTAGTATCACTGGAACCAAATTCATTCTCAAATGGTGGGTACTTTTCTAAGATGGCTGCATACTAATCAACAGCTTAACATCAGCTGTCAATGTGTGAAAAAAGAAACTGATTGACAATGGCCAGGAACTCTGTCACATTTAGTAAATTCAGTTACTGGTTAGTAAGTGCACTGCCTGGATTCACTAAGAAACCTTAAAAGAAAATCAACAAGAAAAGGTAGAGAGAAAACCTCGACTGGGAAGACTCCTACAGCTGTTCAGCAAAAAGTAGTTCAAGCTACAGCTTTGGTGTATGACATGGCTTCCAGTAATCCAGAGAAGAAAAAAGTCAAATGTGCTCAGAGCTGATTAAAATAAATGAAACACTGATGGAGTATATAAAATCAAATAAAAAAGGGTTGGAAAAATAGAAGAAACTTTAAAAGATATTCAGATGAGCTGATAAAGCTGTGAAAAGCAGAGGTCAAAAGGAAGAAAGGTCGACTTAGTATAAGACTGCTCAATAAGAGATGTTTCAAAAAATTGTAGAATTAGAGGATAGAACATGTAAGGAAAATATGTTGTGCCACAAAAACTAGAAAGAACAGACTGTATTAATGTTATGAAAGCAGAAGTAAGCAAGTGAACTGGTATTTCACAGCAGGGTCTGTTAATTGAAAGGGCACTGTACATCAGGCAGAAGAGAAATAAATTTATCCGAGCAATCAGGGAAATGTCATGAAGCAGGTGTGAGATTCAAGCTGCTGTATCTAGCTGTCTTAGAATGTTTCTTTCTATAGGGCCAGTCATTTTTTGATGCAGAACAAACTAAGGAGGAAATGCAAAAGTTTGTCCAACAAAAAGTGAGCCACGATAAAGCACATAGAATTTGCAAGTAAAACATTTTCCATTGTTCCAAAGAAAAATTAGATGTGAGACAGAGAAAAGCACAGAAGTTGACTAGAAGAATTGAGAATACCTTGGAAATGAACTGGAGTCTGGAGCTAGAAGATGGAGATAAACAGGAAGAAGACCAGCATCATGGAAATTAGCGAATAAATTGTAATTACAAAACACCAGTTACATTTGTGAAAGATGGCTGTACAAAAAAAAGTGGAAAGAATGGACTTTTCTTGACATTGGTAAACTTGTGGGGACGTGAAACGTATTTGCCTCGCTTCATGTCATTAATGTTAGAAGGGATACTAAGGAGAAGGGAAGAGGAAGGAAAATGTTAACTGTAAGTAACACAATTTATGTTCCTAACAATATTTCTTTAAAACATTTTGTGATATAAATTGTGTCTTGTATAATAAAGCCCTTTATTTATTGTATGTGACAAAGATATTAAAGTAAACAGATGTCCGTTTTTCTTTCTTTCACTCTTTCTTATTAAGAAATGTAGGCATTACAATGCAAAAAAAGAGAAAAAAGGATAGACAAAATCATGTTTAAGTTAATAGGCTGTAATCTTGGGTTGCTGAGTTGGGGATGGGGTGTAAAAGTACACAGATCATAATATATGTAGAACTGATATGGTTTAATCTTACTTTTCCATAAGTGAATGTCTGAATTAATACAATTGGCTTAACAATGTCAAGTGGAAACAAGTAAATAACAGAATACTGAATGTAATGAAAAGTTTTCCTTTTGTGATAAAAGTTTCAGCTTGTCTTTAGAAGCCTGCAGCTGATGGCTACCTTTCTTTCTTAAGTCTCCATAGAAGCAAGCTGATTATAATGCAATAAAAAAGCCAAATCACTGTTTTCTTCAAGGCTAAAAGTTAACAAATGGTATTCATTAATGCCTACATTGTGTGCACCATTCTGAGTGAACAGACAACACAAGCGTAACTTACACCCTTTTCCTCCTAATTTTAGTTATCCTAGTGATTTTCTTGTAGCCTTAAATATTGAGGGGCTTCATGTAGGTTACCACAAAGTATAGATTACCTGTACACTTAATGTAATCTTTTGAATGACTTGAAAGCACAAATAATGTGGTAGTGATATTCTTGAATACAAGTTGCATACACTTAGTGTAGGCATTAATGAAACTTGCCTAATGTTTTCTGAAAGCATGCAAGTTGTTTTTCACTTCTGGGAGGGGGATTAAAAAAATACCAGTTAGTGTAAGCAGGAATACAGTCAGTAGCATGTATCTTTTAGCATAGATAACTTCAACTTTAGGTTAGATAAGGCTTGTGTTTGCAGCTGTCTATTTGAGACAGCTGTTCCTATTAGGAGGATTAGACTTTATTATTTGAAGATGTATATATTTTTGTGTGTTTGTGTTAAATTAACAGGTCATATGTGTGTTCTGGGAGTGTTATTTTTAGGGGTTTCATTAAAACGAAAAGTCTTCTAAATGTGACATAAGTTTAAATGGAAATTATGAGAAAAAAATGTATAAAGGATCAGTCTGCCAAATATTAGTGGGTTCATGGATAGCAAAACCTGAAAAAAAAAACATTTAAAAAGCTGCCATATATAATAGGTGGGAATAGTGAGTTCTTGTAATGGTAACATTTTCCATATTATCTTAGAATGTGAATGGTCTCACAGGTGTAGATAAAGAAAGAATAATTATATTAAGAAATATAGAGTGCAAATAGCAATGCTACAGCAGACATTTGAAAGAACTGAGCATGTGAATTTGATAAAGAATTTCTTGATGGATATTCAGCAGAATAGCAGGGACAAATGAAAAAATTAGTACTTCTATTAATTGCTAGAGGAGCTCCAATACTGATAGAAGAGGGAAGAAAATATAATGGAGGATTTGTGGTAGTAAGGGGCTACTGGCAAGGGATGAAGGTTATGCTGGCATTATTTAGATTCCACCTAAAACTGCTGTTATGGAGCTTAAGAAAATTTGTGGAGAAGTAATCAGCTTTCAGCAAGGAATATTACTTATATGTGGGGACTAGACTTTGATTTGCAGCAATGAAGATGTATCCTAAGGGTCTAGAAAAGAAAATATAACAAAAGAGGGTAGATTTCTAAAGACATTTATGAAAATATTTGCTATGGAAGACGTGAACTCAGTAGTAGGAACTAAGAGAGAGACTACATATTTTTCCCCAAGGTACAATAACTGGGCTAGACTAGACAGAAATTCTACATAACAGGAACATGTGCATTTAATGCGGAGTTCTGACACACACACAATTATTATTTCAGATCATGTGCCAATAATAACTAAGGTATACATGCAAAATAATGAAGTAAAAATAAGACCCTGGCACTTCTTCACTTACCTGTTAAAAAAGAGAGGAGTTTAAGGAGTGGATCATGGAAATTGTTTGGGAGTTATTAGAAAAGACAGAAAGTACTCCAGAGGTTATAGCTAGAGAGTGGGATAAAATGAAAGTGGAGTTAAAAACAGAGTAGAAATAAAAGAAACAGAGATGTGGTTAAGAACTAACAAAAATTATTTAGAGGGAAAAGAAGCCACCAAACTCTTGATTAACTTAGCATCTTTAATCGCCACTTTTGTCCACAAACTCCATCAGAATACACCACTTACAAATTTCTTCAGCTAAATACAATTAAATACTAAACATCATCCAATCAAAATTTTAAAACAATTAACAGCTGTTAAAAACTTTTTATTGCCCCTTCAAGTAATAGTAAGCTTCCTGTCCGTTAAAAAACACTTTATCCACTGTTTCATTTAATCCAGGAAATTGGTCTACTATTAACTTTATCTGCCATTCGGTTTATGTTTGCTCAACAAGATGTTTATAGTTACCCCACCATATCCAAAGGAACTTGTTCAACAATTCCAAACAAGAATTTCTTATATTTGGTACAACATTCAGTGTGTTTAAATAAAGCATTATTAAGATCTTTTGTCTTAATCAAATAAACATGCTCTTTAATTCTTTTGCCAAAAGTCCTAATTATCATTCCTACATAGAAAGTTTTGCATCTGGAGCATTTACTAATATACACAACTCCTCTTGTGGAACAATTAAAATACTTTTTTTCAACACAAGCACAATGTTATAATTTGAAATGGAAAGAGATGATAATGATGAAGCAGGGGGAAGTTAAAAAATAAACAGTTGGATTTTGGATGCAGATCTTTAAGGAGAAAATAACTGTACAAAATATTATATTCATAAAGTAGCAGAAAGTTTTTTAAGAACTAAGTAAATAAGAGAGAAGAAAATATTTTTTTTTCCTTTAGGGCTGACTGCAAGTAAGGGTACAGAAAATAGTCAAGGTGAGGTTGAAATTTATTGGAGAAAACTAGCAAAGGACCCAAGGTATTGGCAGAAAATAACTAGAGAAGGAAAGGTAACAGAGTGGAATTAGCCCAAAAAGATGTAGGCTAGAGACTGCTTTCCCTACCAAGAATTGATATCCGAGTATAGGCAAAGAGAAAGGGATAGGAAAATTTAAATGAAATACCTGCTCACTGATGGGGTGTTTAGTTGAATATAGAACAGAAGTTGCTGCTAAAAAGGGAATGATTAGTAGGGCATATAAAATATTTCTGGGAAGAGAGACTGGAAAAGCAATTTACAAGAGAACAATGGCTCCCAAGTATGCAATGAAGTCCAGAAGGTTTAGGATCTTTGCTTGTAAAATGTTTGCATAGATATTTTTGCCCCAGGTAGACTTCAAAGAAATTTCCTCATGTAGATAGCAAATTTTGGAGGAGTGCTGGAGAAGAAAGAAGTAACTAGAAACACATGTTTTGGAAGTGTAATGAGTTGGAATATTTAAAAACTTCCCTACAGAATACTCTCAGCAATATTGGGAGAGCAAATGTCTGGAACTAATAATGTAATGTAAGAAAAATATTTTTTGAGCTGGGACACAGGATCTTAATTGCCTATGCATAGTAAAGCCTTATTAAGTTTAATACTGCTGGCAGCAAAAAAAAAAAAAGATAGTAGAAAGTGGAAATATGTGTCTAAACCAACTGTATTTGAAGTATTGAATATTATAAAAGAATTGGAAGATAGATCTTTAGAAAAGGGAAGGAATACATTATATAAAAATAAACTGAAATTGGTGAAAAATACATGCAGAATAATGTTAGGAGGAGGAGTGATGTTTAAGAGAAGTCAAATGTGTTGGACTGATGCTTACAAACAAAAGTAATGTACATAAATAGAAAATGTTAATATTGTTTGTTTTCTTTTTCTGTTAATGTTTGCCTTGGTCTTACGTGATAATTTAATAGAGGAGTTTAAAAAGAGATGGCTTCCAGTAATTTAGAGGAAAAACAAATGAAATGTACTCAGAGGTGATTAAAATAAATGAAACATTGAAGGAATATGTATCAACTCAAATAAAAGGATGGAAAAATAGTAAACCTTTAACTAACTATTTAGATGAACTTATAAAACTGCAATTATCAGAGGTTGAAAATAAAACTGCAATTATCAGAGGTTGAAATGAAGAAAAGGCTGGCTGAATATGTCTTCTCAAAAAGAGTTACTTAAAAAAACAAGTATAGCTTGAAGACAGAGTGAGCAGATAAACCTGATATTTTCTGCGTACCAGATAAGCTGAAAGGAACAGATTGTGTTAATTTTATGGAAGTAAAAATAAGCAGTTTAACTGGTATTTCACAACAGGATTAGTTAACTGAAAGGGCACATTGAGAGTATACTCCAAACATGGCCACAAGAAAGCAGCCAAGACCTGTATTAGTAAAGATGCACTCATACCAGCAGGAAGAGTTGATCCTGACAAAATTGTGGCAGAAAGGAAAGGTATTAAAACTGGAGATTGCAGAGTATTTGTGGAAAATGATTATTCACTGTATACCAGGCAAAAGCAAATTAATCACAGCAAAAAGAGAATATCAAGACACAGGTGTGAGAGTCAGGCTACTCTATCCATTTGTCTTCAGAATATTTTTTTCCTGTAGGATCAAAGATATTTTTGGATAAATTTGCTTGCAAGTGTTTGCATATGTGCTTTTATACCCCAAGCAAACTCCAAAGAATTATTCTTCATGTAGATTACAAATGTTGGAGGTGTGATAGGGAAGAGAGAGGTAATTGGAAACATTTTTTTAGAGTGTAATGAGGTGGCAGACTTTAAAAGTGCCTTATAGACAACTCTGTCATAAATACAGGGTGAGCAAATTGGTGTAACTATGGATTTTTTATGAGCTGCAGTACAGAATTGGAATTGCCTAGATATGCTAAATACTTGCTGAGTTTAATTCTGGTGGCTGCCAAAAAAGAAATTACTAGAAAATTAAAATTGAAGTCTAAACCAACCATACTAGAAGAAATGAATATAATAGATAAAATAACTGCAAGTGAGATCTTTAGGAAAGGATAGGAGCAAATTACATAAAAAATAGGAATTGGAAAAAGACATGCAGAATAATGTTTTGGAGAAGGAATGAGGTTTAAGGGAAAGCCGGAGTTGAATGAGCTATTTACTATTTATATGACAATGATTGCTTAGAAGATTATATGTGATGTATAATGTTTGAAACTGAAAATATGCCAGTATGGTTTATTTTCTTTTATATAAATGTATCATTGTCTATGTCATAAGTGATAATTCAATAAAGATGTTTCTTGTTTAAAAAACATAATCCTAAACAAACATCTTTTGGATGCAGAACAGGCTAAAGAGTAAATTAAAAAAAGTTTATCCAGCAAAAATCTGTCAGCCAAAAAACAGAAGGGGGACTCTGCTTCTCTTATTCTGACAATACACTTCATAGAGAGACTGCCATTGAAACCTTTTCCAGTGTTTCAATGGGAAATGCTTGTGAGACAGAAAAAAGTAAAGGAGTTGACTAAAATATTCTGGTATTAGGAGATGGAGATCAACATAAAGAAGACCAGTAACACTGAAATTAGTGACTAAATAGATTGTAAAGCATCAGTCACATTTGTGAAATATGTTTTTTAAGAAAAAGTGTCTGAGAATTACAGCACTTTTCTTGACTTTTTAAAACTTGTGGTTGGACTGTAAAACATATAGCCCCTTTATGTTAATGTTTATATGGACATTAAAAGGAGAAAAAGTAATTATAAGTAAAACATTTTTATTAGTATTCTTATAAAACATTTCATGATATAAACTGCATGTTATATAGTAAAAAAGTTTTGTGTAGTGTGTAGTCAGGGATATTTGAAATGAGGGAGCAATCTTTTCAGTGACTGTTGTATGTGTTAATGATGTTACCCTTTTGCTTGTAAGAAATATAGATTTTACAGTATAATAAGAGATGAAAGGCTGGATAAAAGCAGGTTTAAATTAATATGCTGTGATTCTGGAGTGCTGGAGTTAGGGGGTAAATATTTACTGATTATATCTAGAATTAAGATAATTTGTCTTATTTTTACAGGTGTGAATGTCTTTTAATGCCCTTGGCTTACACTATAAACAAGTATTTTCTGTATGCAAGAAGGTTTGAAAAATAAAACAAGATAATGAAAGCCATGACAAATGCTAAGTTTCTTGCATCTGCAAAGATATTAGATTGCTTTTTCCATTATTAAATGTCCTTAGTGGGAGTCAAGAAGTGAAGGAAGCTATACATTGTTATGATTGAAATTTACAAAGATTCCTTCATGCATCTCCATAGTTTAGTCATTTTTTCCTCATTGCTGTCTACCATTACATGAAGATGGGTTGTCTGCAGTTGCAAGCAATTAATCTTAAGAAGTCTGAGCAACCTTTGCTGAGGGAAATGCAACATTTTAAGGTACAATTGCAAGCAGTTCAATGGAGATCCTGGTTATTTGCAGTTGTAAGCAATTGATCTTAAGAGTTCTGAGCATTCTTTACTGAAGGAAATGCAATATTTAAAGTTACAATGGCAAGCATTTCAGTCAAAAATAAAGTCTGAAATTATGGGAAGTGAATAAGTGATAGCATCAATACATGAATTTAATAGAACACTGTACAACTTAGTTTTATTTAAAGATAGCCAGTGCACCTTTTCTTGGGGGCTAAATGCTAATGTTTTCTGAAATCATACAAGCTATTTTTGTACATCCCTGAGAAAAAGAGAGAGAAGAAAAGAGCAGAGAGCAATCAGTGTAAGTGGAAACACAAGTTGTAACATTAAATTGGTAACCTTATTTTTACCTTGGATAATGCCTGTGGGTGCAGCTGCTGATTTGGGACAACTGTTCCTACCTTGGGGATTATAATTCATTTCTGAAGGTGTACATAGTTTTGTGTTTTTTTCTAAGTTAATAGAGGATGGGGGTGCTCTTAAAATGTATTAATTTTTAGGGTTTTCTTTGAAATAAAATGCCTTGAAAAATATGGCATAGGTTCAAATGGAGATGAGAATAAATAACTGTATAAAAGATCAGCCTGCCAAGCATTAGTGTGTATGTGTAAGACAAAAGTTAGAAGTGCACATTCAAAAAACTGTCATGTATAATAGTTGGGAACAATATCTTTTTATCATAACAGCTATGCTATCCATATTATTTTGGAATGTAAATAGTGTTACAGGTATAGACAAAAATGAAAGATTATTGAATTATATTAAGAAAAGCAGAATGAAAATAGCTATGCTGTCAGATTGGAAATAAATGAGCATGTGAATTTGACAAAGAAAGGATTTCAGGATGGATATTCTGCAGCAGAATATCAGTGACAAAGGAAAAGGGGAGCAACAATAATGATTACTAGAAGAGCTACAGTAGTGCTAGAAGAAGAAAAAAGACAATAGTGGTAGCTCTATGGTAGTAAGAGGCTATTGGCAAGGGAGGAGGATTTTGGTGGCATGTGTTTACCTTCCACGAAAAACTTCTATTACAGAGCTTAAGAACATTCTGGAAGAAATAATCAGGTTTCAACAGGGAATATTATTTACAGATGGTGACTGGAACTTGATTTACAAAAGTGAGTATGTATCCGGAGGATCTCGAAGGGAAAATATAACAACAGAGAGTGGAATTCTGAAGAAATTTTTGAAATATCTGGTATGGAAACAGTGAACTCAGTAGTAAGAACTCAGAAATAGTTGACATATTCTCTAAGGTACAATATCTAGGCTAGACTGTATAGAAATTATATTTCACAGGAACATGTGCATTTATTTGAAAACTTTGATGCACATCCAATAACTGTTTCAGGTCATACACTGATAAAAACTAAGATAAAATGCAAGGTATGAAGTAAAAATGAAGCACAGATGCTTTTCCACCTATCTTTTAAACAATGAGGGGAACTTATGAAAAGGGTATTGGAAGTTATTCAAGAGTTCTTAGGGAGGATAGACATTTCTTCAGAACTGATAGCTAGAGAGTGGGATAAAATAAAAATGGAATTTAAAAATAGTGCAGAAGTAAAAGAGAAAGAGATATGGTTAAGATGTAATAAGAATTATTTAGAAGGGTTGACAAAGGTTAAAGTAATACAGAATAAGGGAATCTCATATAACAAGAAGATGATCAACTGCAGCGGTGCTAAAGATAAAACAAGGGATTATTTGGATAATATGCATGACTTTAGGATTTCCAAGATGACTGCACAATGAATAACAGCTTAATTTCAGCTCTCCCAGTGTGAAAACAGAAACTCAGAGCACAGAAACAGTGAATTTGTATTTTTTGTGAAAATCTCAGTAACTGGCTAGCAACTGCACTGCTAGGATACCAGCAAAAGGGAAATTTTGAGAACCTGAAAGAAAATCAATCACAAAAGGTGAGGGGAAAAAAAAGACTGACTGGGAAGAATTCTGCATCACTTCAGCAAAAGGCAGTGCATGCTCTGTCTTTGGTGCAAGACACAACTTCCAGTAACCTAAAGGAAAAAATAAGTCAAATGTACTTATACTCCATCAGTGTTTCATTTATTTTAATGAGCTCTATCAACTCAAATAAAAGGCTGAAAAAAATGAAAAAGCTTTAAACAGATATTCAGATGAGGTGATAAAACTGCAACAATCAGAGGTTGAAATGCAAAAAAGGCTGGATGAATATGAGACCCCTCAAGAAGAGAAGTTTAAAAAAATAACAGAATTACAGGACAGAACATGTAGAGAAAAGCTGGAAGGAACAGATTGTATTAATTTTATGAAAGCTCAAATAAGCAATTCGCCTTGTATTCCACAGCAGGAGTTGTTAATCAAAAAGGCACATTGTGTGCATGCTCCAAACCTGGCCATGAGAAAGCAAACTAGACCTTTAATAGTAAAGATGTAATCCTACCACCAGGAGTTGATTCTGACAAAACTGTAGCAGAACAAAAAAGTACTACACGTGGGAGACAATAGAATGGTTGTGGAAACTGATTACCTCTGTATACCAGGGAAAAGAGGAGTAAATTTATTCCACTAATCAGGGAATGTTGAGAGCAGTCATGAGATTCAAACCACTGTACCCAACTATCTTCAGAATATTCATTCATGGATGGACAAAATCATTTTTTGATGCGGAATATGCTAAGGAGGAAATACAAAAGTTTGTCCAACAAAAAGTGAGCTGTGAAACAGAAGGAGATTCTGCTTCTTGTTGTTCTGGTAATCAAGACCATAGAGAGACTGTGCCAGTGAAACCTTTTCCAATGTTTTAATGGAAAATGCTTGAGAGACAGAAAAAAGCACACACGTTAAGTAGAAGAACTGAGAGTATGTTGAACATTAAGCAGAGACTGCATTTGGGAGATGGAGATAAACAGGAATAAAACCAGCAACTCAGAAATTGACAACTGTGGGATTACAAAGCATTAATTATATTTCTGAAACATGACAGAACAAGAAAGCCTGGAAATATTGGACTTTTTGACTTTGTTAAACATAAAGGGGACTCTAAAGCATATGCCCTACTTCATGTCATTAATGTTTGGAAGAACACTTAGAAGAGGGGAAGAGGAGGGAGAGAGTTAAATGTAAGTAAATCAAAATTGTGTTAACAGTAGCATTTTTATGATGCATGATATAATTTGCTTGCTATAAAGTAAAGTATTCTCAGTTATTTTCAAGTGTATGGGGATTCTAAATTAAAGAGGTGTCCTGTTTTTTCTTTTCTTTTATCTTTCTCCTTGTTCAATTTTAAGAAATGTAGGCACTACAATGTGAAAGAAGAAAAGTCTGGTCAAAAGAGCATGATAGAAGAAAATTGATGTGTTTTTTATAATTTTTGCATAAGGAAATGACTGGTTTAAGAATCTTGGCTTGATCTAGTGACAAGTTTTAAGAGAAAGCAAATACATAAAAAAGAACACTGAATATAATAAAGCTTTCCTCTAGCAAATAAATAAATGCTTATAGAAGCAACTCTGTATCTAGTTCTCATGTCTCCATGGCGACAATCTGATAAAGAGCAATAAAAACAGAATATGTCTTTTTTTTCAATGGCTAGGAGATAACATTTTCTGAAAGCATTCAAGTTTTTTTCCCAATCTGGGAGATCAATAAAGATAAGGCAAAACCAGACAGCTCCTATTAGAAGTATAGGCTGTACCGTGCGCCTTAGCATGGATAACCTTCCTTTTAGGTTAGTCCAAGTCTATGAGTATGCCTGTCGGTTTAAGGCAGTTGTTCCTATTTGGAGGGTAAAACTTCAATATTTGAAGTTGTACATAGTTTTGTGTGTTAGTATTAAGTTAATGGGTTTTGTGGGTGCATCAGGTTGTATTTGCTTTTTTGTTTGAGGGCTTTCTGTAAAACAAAAAAAAATTGTAAGATGTGACATAGGCCCAAATGGATATGACAAGAAACAACTGTATAAAAGATCAAAATTCCAAACAGTGAATGCATGTAACACAAAATCTGGGACTAGATACTGAACAAAAAAGCTGTTACATGTAAAAGGTGGGAATAATTTTTTAACATAATGACACTTTATATTATTAAATGTTAATTGTCTCATATATATATATATATATATATATATATATATATATATATATATATATATATATATATATATATATATATTCACACAAAAGAAGAGAGAGTAGTGAACTATATAAAATTGTAGAGTGCAAATAGCTATGTTACAGGAAACAGATTTGGAAAAAAACTGAACATGTGAATTTGATAAAGAAAGGTTTTCAGGACAGTTATTCAGCAGAATACCTGGGACAAAGAAAAAGAGGAGTACTTTAATTGCAAGAGAAGCTCCAATTTGGAGAGAAGAGGATAAAAAGGTAATAATGCTAGATTTGTAGTACTAAGGGTCTAGTGCCAAGGGAGGAGGATAACACTGTCATGAATTTGTATTCTACCTAAAACTGCTATAATAAAGCTTAAGAAAATTCAGGTAGAAATAATCAGCTTTTAGCAGGAAATGTTATAGGTGGGGACTCAAATTTAATTTGCAGCAGTGAAGATGTGTTTAGGGGTCCCAGAAAGGAAAATATAATGGAGGAGGGTAGATTTATGAAGAGACTTATAAAAATACTTGACATGGAAGATGTGAATTTACATATTCCCCAAGATACAAAAACTGAACTAGGCTAGACAGAATTTATATTTCACAGGAACATGTGCATTTCATTGAAAGTTTTGATATTCATCCAATAACTATTTCAGATCATGCACCAATAATATCTAAAATAAAAATGTAGGGTAATGAAATAAATGAGACAGTGGTGCTTTTCCACCTATCTGTTGAAAAGAGGAATTTAAAGAATGGGTAGTGGAAATTATTTGGGAGTTACTAGAGAAGATAGGCATGTCTTCTGAAAATAAAGCTAGGGAGTGGGTTAAAATTAAAGTGGAGTTTAAAAATATGGTGAAAATAAAAAAAGAGATATGGTTAAGAAGTAACAAGAATTATTTGGAGTGACTGACGTTAAAATATTGCAGAATAGGGGGAATCTCACAGAACAAGAAGAGCAATTGCAGAGTGCTAAACAGAAAATAAGGGATTACCTTGAACATATGCATAAGGATTGCTGTTAAGCTGTTTCACAAAAACATTTAGCACAATGACTCTGGCAACAGAAAGTAGAAATAGCTGTTGCCAGACTTAGGGAGTCTATAACAATGAAGACTATAAGAGATCATGTAGAGGTACTAGAATGATTTTGGAAATTCTATGAAAGTCTGTATAAAGCAGAAAAATGTGAAAATTAAGAAATGGTACAAATGGAATTTTTTATGGAAGAATTAAATATGCCAATGTTAGAGACGGATGAGGCTTAATTACTAACATGATAGAAGAAGATGAGATAAAAATGGTACTGTATAACCAATACAGAGGAAAGTCCCCAGGAATAGATGGTATTCCTGTGGAAAATTAGAAGCTAGGAGGGAAAACACTAATAAAGAACTGGAAGTTTTTTAACAGTATTTTAAGAAGAAGAGGAGAAGCACCAACATCATGGAAGAAAGAGGTGGTGGCTGCAATACCTAAAAAGGGTAAAGACCATCAGATCCAGCTTTATACAGGCCCATTTCAATCCTAAATCATGATTATAAAGTGTTTATTTCTATAATGGCTAAATGAATGGCAAAGGTGATGCCAAAATTGATAGATAAGGATCAGTGTGGTTTTGTAGAGGGAAGGCAAACATTTGACAACATTAACAGAACATTGATAATCCAGAGGGAAACAAAATGTAAGAAAATACCACTGTTGTTGTTGGGTCTTGATGCAGATAAAGCATTTGACAGAGTAAGCTGGGAGTTTATAAACAGGGCAATGGAAGCATTTGCATTCCTTGATAAATGTATAAGGTTTATTAGGCGTATATATGAGGGATCAGAGGTGAAAATCAAAGTGGGTGGGTTTCTCTCTGATAATTTTCTTTTTGAGCAGAGGAACCAGGCATGAGTATAATCTTTCCCCTTTGTTATTTGTATTATATTTAGAACCATTGGCAAAGAAAATAAGGGACTCAGGAGTGTAAGGATATCATTGATATGGTAATCAAGAAAAGCTGGCTCTGTTTGCAGAATATTATTTTATACCTGATAAAACCAGAAAAGGACAGTTTTGTGGAACATTTTCAGGCAGTTTAATTTCTTTTCAGGATACAAAATTAATAAAACTAAAACAAAGGTAATAGCTGTAAATTATGTTACCCACACATGAACTGGTTCAGCAATATCCATATTTATGGGGACACCATAAAATGAATTATTTAGGAGTATAGATTAAAAAGGATTCTGGTTGGCAGCTTAGGATATGTGTGAAGAAATTAAACAAAAGAGAATAGAAAAACTGAGATACTGGAAGCTCTGTTATATGGATATGGATAGCAAGATACAACAGTTAAAATGTTTAGTCCCTTAGTTCTATGCACAGGTCAGGTATATTTTATCAACCAAAAGAGAAGTTGTGGATAGCAATTAATAAGCTGAAGGATTTTATCTAGGAGGGGAAGCTGGCAAGATTCAAGTGGGATAAACTGATTCTTCCAGTAGAACAAGACAGTTTGAGATTACCTGATTTGAAGGAGTATTTCAGAGCTACACAGTTAAGGCTCCTATACATAGCAGAAGCAGAAACCTATAATTCAAAGTGGAAAGGGATGATGAAACAGGGGGAAGCTCAAAAAACAAGGAGAGACTTGGATTTTGAAAGAAGATCCTTAATGAGCATAATAACCATTCAGAATATTATATTCATAAAGCAGCAGAAAGTATTTTAAGAACTAAGCCAACACAGGAATGGAGAAAGGAGATTTAGTCCATAGGGTGACTGCAATTAGGGATACAGACAATAGACAAGAGGGGTATGAATCTATTGGAGAAAACTGGAAAAAGAAATAAGGTATTCGAAAGAAGTAATTAGAGAGGGAAAGGTAATCGAATGGGATGAGGCCAAGAATTTATTTGGACTGCAAGCTAGAGATTGTCTTCCCTATCAGACTATAGTGAAAGAGAAAGAACAGCGCTGGTAGACTTTTTGGTAGAATCTAGAACAGAAGCTGCTATTAAAAAGGAATAATTAGTAAAGCATATAAAATATTGCATGTTAATTTTGAGACTCAATCAGAGGAGGTTAGCTAGGATTGGGAAGAGAGATTGGATAAGCAATAAACAAAGAAACAATGGTGGATATATGTATGTCTCCCAAATATGTAAGAAAGTCTAGAAAATTTAGGATCTTTGCTTGAAGTGTTTAAATAGGTATTTTTATACCCCAAATAGACTCTAAAGATTTTTTCCTCAAGTAGACAGCAAATGTTGGAGATGTGATGGGGAAGAAAGATGTAACTGGGACCATATTTCCTGGAAGTGTAATGGGTTGGCAGACTTTAAAGACTCCTTGCAGACTACTCTGTCAGAGATACTGGGTGAGCACATCGGTGTAACTAAAGAAAATTTTTTGAGCTGCAATACAGAATTCAAATTGCCTAGATATGGTAAACCCTTGCTGAGTTTAATTCTGGTGGCTACCAAAAAAAGCAATTACTAGGAAATGGAAATCAAAGTCTAAACCAACTGTGCTAAAAGTAGTGAATATAGTAACAGAGGAAAAACAACTGGCACTGGGATCTTAAGAAAAGGGTAGGAGCAAATTACATAAAAAATGTGAATTGTGGGAACAGTACATGCAGAGAAGGAACAAGATTTAAAAGAAGGCAGGATTTGAATGAGCTATGTAATGTTTGACAATGACTGGATAGATTATAAGTAATATATATTTGCAACTAAAATTATGTCAGTATGGTTTGTTTTCATTTATATAAATATGATTGCCTATGTCATATTTGGTAATTTAATAAAGATTTTCTTGTTTTAAAAAAAGGGTAAAATATGCATTAGTTTAGAAAGACTACTGTACAGCAACTATTTTTTGAAAGAAAATCCAGAGCATAAAAATGTTAGCACAACAACATAGGTTGTCACCAAACTTAGGGAGTCTATAACTAGATTCTGTAGAGGAATTAGAGATATTTCATAAATTTTATGGACATTTGAATAAAGCAGAAAAATGCTGAAATCAAGAAAGATCAGAAATGGGAATATTTATGAAGACTTATTTATGCCAAGGTTAGAGGAAGATGAGGCTCAACAACTAATAGTTAAGATAGGAGGTGAAATAAAAAACATGATGTATAATCAGTCTGCAGAAAATTCTCCAGGAATAGATGGTATTCCTGTAGAAGTTTGGAAGTTATAAGGAAAGAAAGTGATAAAGATCTGGAAGATTTTAATAATATTTTAAAAGGAGGGGGACATCTTGGATGAGAACTATGGTTCTAAAGATGGTAAAGACCCATCAGACCTAGTTTCATATAGACCCATTTCAATTTCAAGCCATGATTGTAATGTTTGTCATTATTAGCTAAAAGAATGACAAAGGTGTTGTCAAAATTGATAGATATGGATCAATGTGATTTTATCGAGCGTAGGCAAACATTTGACAACATTAATAAAATGATGATTCAGAGGGAAGCAGAATGTAAGAAAATACCACTGCTGTTGATGGGTCTTGATGCAGAGTAAGATAGGATTTGATGAGTTGTGCAGTGGAAGCATTTGCATTCCCCGATACACTAATAAGGTTAATTAGGAGACTATGTAGGATAGGAGGAAGAATTAAACTGGGAGGATTCTTGTCTGCTAAGCTGTGTTTGAACATAGGAACTAGGCAGGGGTATCCCTCCTTTGTTATTTGCTTTATATTTAGAGCCCTTAGCAAATAAAATAAGAGACTCAAAAATTCAAGGCTATAGTTCATAGGTACATAGCTGTATACAAGGTTATTGACCTCTAGGACCCTTAAAAGGCTAGCTGTGAATCCCAAATGTGACCCACAAATTTGATTTACAGTAGAGAGTCAATTATCTGAACTAACTGGGACCTAGGGTAGTTTGGATAACCAAATTGTTTGGAAAATCAAACATAAAATTGAACCGGATAAACAACTTCTAAAATCTTGTTTTTTTCTGCATGTAGGAATACACTTTTCAACCATTCAGCAATTCCAATGGATAATAAAGTATATGTTTCACACACAAGCTGGCTGGCTACAAGTTAAAAAAACATGCTCAAGCAAATATGTATAATGTTTGCATAGTCGGACTTTATGATTTTTCCTACCCGAAAACTTTGGAAGGCTGGTTCTGTTAATTAACATTTCTGATAATCAGTGTTCAGATAATCAACTCTCTACTGTATATTTGATTTATAGGGGTGATTTAATAATTGCCTCTGTCCATCAGAGACATAGGAACCAGACCAGTGGTGAATTTCCAATTACCCATCCACTGGTCCAAGTTGTACTTAAATAGGGATAAGGAGGAGTTCTGCTTCACATGGATGGGAAGCCTGTTCCAGACAAAGGAAATTCTCTGAGATACCCATCTGTCTGTCCAACATGTCCTAATTATGTTGCAAGTAAAATTTAAGTCTTTTAATGTTGTAGTTTCTGATGCTGTTTCTTTTGCAGATGTGCAAAAGATTGAACAAAACAGAGTCCAGGGATGCCTTTTATGCCAGGCAAAGATCACCTTTCAGAAGTCTATATGATACCAAGGAAATAGACAGGGCTTTGAGGCAATCAGAGTAGAAAATTGTTTACTCCCTGTATTCTTTTTGCAAGGAATCTTTGTGGAAATTCCATTTGCTGCATGTCTGGTCAAGAACATACCAAAGGAGGCATCATACTCTATGATGGGCCTGATGAGGGCTGAGTACAGTGTTATAATGACCTGTCTGGACTTAGATGCCTTGCCCTTGCTTATAAGTTGATCATCATAGAACGATTTTCTTACTACATTGGGACATATGTTGGTCGAAGGTTAGGATCCTATCTACATGAGTTCCCAGATCCCTAACTAGCAAATCAGCTTTTATGAGTGTTTTATTAATGATTTAGTTACCCAAGGTGCCAGACTTCCCAAAAGGTATTAAGATGCATTTCTTGGTATTGCATTTTAAGCCATGGCTTTGGCACCATGCATTTGTCTGTATTACTATTTTGTACCAGATCAATCCAGAACAGGACATCTCAGTGCTGTGGAACATTTTGAGGATGTACAATTAATGAAGACAAACCAATGGCTTGGCTATAGCCATAAGTTATGTACCCAATAACCATATTTATGGAGACTCAAAGTGAATTTATAGGAGTATGGATTAAATAGGCTTCTGTTTTGGCAGCTAGGGATATGTGGGAAGAAACAAAACAAGATATAATTGAAAAACTGGAAGCGCTTGTTTTTGGATATGGGTATTAAGATACAAGCAGTGAAAATGTTTTTAGTCCCTTTAGTTTTATATACAGGTCAGGCATATTTTTATCAACCAGAGGAGAAGTTGCAGACAATAATTAATAAATCATTGAATAATTTATCTGAGAGGGGAAGAGTGCATAAGTTAAGTGGGTTAAGTTGATCCTTCCAATGGAACAAGGTAGTTTAGGAATACCAGATTTGAAGGGATATTTTAGGGCTACACAGTTAAGGCACACGCACACACACACGCATATATATATAAAAAACAAACAGAAGGTTATAATACAAAGTGGAAGGGGATGATAACAAAGGAGGGGGTAGCTCAAAAGGTAAGGAGAGAGTGGGATTTTGGATGAAGACTCTTAAGGAGAATAATAACCATACAGAATATTGTATTGATAAAGTAGCAGAAACTATTCTACGAAATAAACCAGCACAAGACTGGAGAAAGATTTTGCCAATAGGGATGACTGCAAGTAGGGGTACAGAAAATTGGAAAGAGGGGACTGGAATTTACAGGAAAAAAACTGGCAAAGGAACCAAGGTACTGATAACTAAAGGTATCAGAGGAGGTTGGAAATGATTGGGAAGAGAGACTGGATAAGTAATTCACAAGGAAATAATGGGAGGATATATGTATGTCTCCCAAATATGCAACAAAATCTAGAAGATTTAGGATTTTTGCTTGGAAATGTTTACATAGCTAGTTTTATACCCCAAGTAGACCCCAGATAATTTTTCCTCAGGCAGATAGCAAATGGAGGTGACAGGGAAGAAAGAGGTAATTTGGAACATGTTTTCTGGGTCTGCAGTGAGTTGGCAGACTTTAAGGACTTTAAGGATTTCCTGTGGGATGCACTGTCAGAGATGCTGGGTGAGCAGATTGATGTGATGAGGGAGATGATTTTTCTGAGAGATTCTGGGTGGGCAGATTGATGTGACGAGGGAGATGATTTTTCCGAGCTATGATATGAAATCAGAATTGCCTAGACATAATAAGGCCTATGGTGGCTGCCAAAAAAGCAATTACTAGAAAATGGAAATCAAAATCTAAACCTATTATATTAGAAGTAGTGAATATACTAACGGAGATAAAACACCTGGAACTGAGATCTTTAGAAAAAGGTAGGAGCAAACTACATAGCAAAAATGGGAATTGTGGCAACAATACATACAGGGGAGGAATGAGGTTTGAAAGAAGGCAAGACTTTAATGAGCTATGTAATGTTTGAAAATGATTGGGTAGATTATAAGTGATGAATAATGTTTGCAACTGGGAGTGTGTCAGTGTGGTTTGCTTTCATTTATATAAATGTATGATAGCTTATGTCGCAAGTGATTTAATAGAGATGTTTCTTGTTTAAAAAAGGGGCAGGAATTGAATAATTTATGTAATGTTGGTTAGGTTATATGATATATAGCAATATATGTGAAGCATAATATTTGTTCATTTTAACTTGTTAATTCAGTTTGGTTACTTTTATATAAATGTAAAAGTGCCTATGTCACTACTGTTAATTCAATAAAGGTGTTTAAAAAAAGGAACTGGGAACAAATAAGTAGTTAGACAATGTTCAGAAAGTGGGATGAGGCAAACAGAAAAAGGTAGGGGAATCCTAAGTAAAAAACTGCTCTGGTTGAGTTTTCAGTTGAATCTAGAACAGAAATTGCTGTTAAAAAATGGATAATTAGCACAGCATATAAAATATTGCACAATAACTATAACAGTCAATCACAGGATGTTTGAAAATAGTTGGAAGAGAGACTGAAAAAGCAATTTACAAGGGAACAATGGGAAGACATATATATGGCTCCCAAGTATACAACAGAGTCCGTAAGGTTTAGTATTTTTGCTTGCTTTTACCAGAAAGGCTCATCCAGACTCTGCTACACTTTGCTGTGAAGGAAAGGTTAGTTTGCTTTTATTTTTTGTATTACTGTATTGCCTTTCTATATTTTGAATACTGTAGTTTGTTTTCTTTACCTTGTGTTTTGCTTGCATTCTGTTTTAACAGCATATTAAAACTTCAAAAGAGACCACAGCTCTCTTTTCTGAGTCAGGTATAATTTTTTCTCGCCCTCCCACCCATTTAAGTTGTCTTGTTAAATACCACTGTCTTTCTAGTTGCCTGCCTCTTATGTTAATCTGACCATATATCTCATTTCTCTCTACTTTCACTGGCTTATGTGAGTAATCACAAAATCATCATTTTTGAAATCCCACCCCTTCAATTATTTAAATTTATTGGCCATCCTACAGTATTTCGTAGTACCAAAATACAAAAGTGACCACCCCTTTCAATCCATCTTGCTGTTTTAAAAATAGTAACTCTCCACTAAACCTTAACTTTTTAAACAGGTAAAACTCAAGTTACCTACTTTCACATCTAACTTCTCTAGTGCACACTGCAGAGTGCATTCTTTTCAATCTTACCTTTAAGCATCCCTGTGACTAGCACTTTCTCTAATACCTGCTGGAAAGCACTAGGTAGCCTTAAACTCATACAAAGACTGAACTCTCCTTGTTAACAAGGAGAAATTAATAGTAGGCACTAAACTGCCTATAATTGCAAAGTACCTTGCTAAGGAAACAGCTCCTATACTTTACAAAGAAAAAAAAAGCCCCAAACCAGGCATGTCCAAGGGTCAGCTTCTGGTGATTTCTCCTGTCCACCTGGTGAATCTGGGCATACTGGGGCAATGCAGCAATTGTCTCATGTACACAGACAACCCTCTCCTCCTACCACCCAACACTATAACCTGTGAGAGATGCACTTACATAGCCAAAATGGAAGCAAAGCTCTCTCCACCCAAGATTGTGCTAAACAGTCAAGAGGAGAAGGTTAACACCCACACTACACCTCAAGCAACACATAGCCCTTCTAAACCCGCACCACCAACACCCACATATAGCAACACTAAATCTACATATGCAGAGGCCCTTAACTGTAACCTGCCCAAGCAACAAAGACCTCTGAAGCTAAAACGCAAACAAACACCAATCACAACCAATGTGTCACATAGTTCACAACACCAGTGTGCCACCCAGCAACAGCCCCTAAGGCAAGACAATGTACCTAACACTTTAGTCATAGGTGACTCTATAGTCCGGCATACTGATGTCCCTCTCACCAGGTTGAATAAGGAGAAAATTACAGTCAGCTGCCTGTCGGGTGCCAGGATCCGCCACATAACGCATGCACTCAAGTCACTCCACAACAAGTACAAATATGACTCTGTCATTGTCCATGTTGGAGTGAATGACTTGAGACGTACCTCCCTGGACTACATGAAAAGAGACTTGGAAGAGCTCTCGGATCATGTGGCCCAGGCAGGTATGACCCTAGCCCTGAGTAGCATCCTGCCTTCACCCAGAATGATACCACAATATAAGGATAAAATGATTGACTTCAACAATTGGCTGAGCTTATGGTGTCATTCAAAGGGGATCCAGTATCTGTGTGCCTGGGATGACATGATTGACAGACCACGATGTCGCCCCTGGGCTTCAGGTTACTGGCTAAGGCTCTTGCCACTCCTATAGTGCCTTTTTTAGGCAAACTTCAAAGGACAAAACCACCACCGTAACAGGTACAAGCATGCAAAATCTGAAGGTAATGCTACTCAATGCTAGAAGTCTAAACCTCAAATGCACTCTCTCGAGGCTCTTGCCAAAATCCTTTAATAAGAATGGCCCTTTTTAAAAGCAAACTTCAAAGGAAAAAAACCACCAACCGGTAACAAAGGTACAAGCCCCCTGCCCCCAAATCTGAAAAAAAGTAACGGTATTCAGGGGTTTGCTTTCATTTATATGTAAATGTATGGATAGCTTATGTCGCAAAGTGATTTAATAATAGATGATGTTTCTTGTTTCAAAAAGGCAGGAATTGAATAATTCCATGTAATGCTGGCTAGGTTATATGATATATGGCAATATATGTGAAGTTGGCTACAATATTTGTTCATTTTAACTTGCTAATTACACCAGTTTGGTTACTTTTTATATAAATGTAAAAGTGCTTATGTGTCACTACTGTTACATCTCAATAAAGGTGTTTAAAAAAAAGGAACTGGGAGAAAAAATAAGTAGTTAGACAATGGTCAGAAAGTGGGATGAGGCAAGCAGAAAGAGGTAGGCGAATCCTAGGTAAAAAACTGCTCTGGTAGAGTTTTCAGTTGAATCTAGAACAGAAAATTGCTGTTACAAAATGGATAATTAGCAGAGCATATAAAATACGTTACCAACAACTTTATGGCAAATAGAAGCCAATCACAGGAGGTTTGAGTAAATAGTTGGAAGAGAGACTGCTAAAAAAGCAATTTATTAAGGGAACAATGGGAAGACAGGATATATATGGCTCCCAAGCATACCAACAGAGTCCTCAGAAGGTTTAATATTTTGCTTGGAAGTTTTTAACATCGGTATTGGGGCAATAATATCCCACACAGACTTCAAGTACATTTTCATCAGGTAGATAGCAAATGTTACAGGTGTTATGGGGAAGAAAGAAGTAACTAGGAACGTATATTTTGAGAGTGTAATGAGTTGAGCAGGATTTTAAAACATTCCCTCAAGCAGGGTACTCTAAAGCGTCAGAAATATTGGGTGAGCAAATGATTATAACTAAGGAAATGATTATTTTGAGCTGGGATACAGCACCTGAGTTGCCTGGACTTAAGTTCAATGAGCTTGGCTGCCAGAAAAGCAATTACTAGAAAATGGAAATCAAAATCCTATTATTTTAGATTTATAGATTACTTGATTTTTTTATGTAAGGGTGGAAAAATGGAAAGTAATAACTTTGTCCAAGACATGCAAAAAAACAGATTTAATTTAAAATTTGATGGGATACAAAGTGGTAATATTGTTTCTTTTCTAGATGTGAATTTAAAAGGAATATTAGGTGAACATGTAGTCACTGGGATACATAGAAAATTTGATAGTATTAATCAATTTTGATGGGTACTAGTTGCCATCCCAAACATGCTTATAGAAGCAATAATCTCTACAGTGAGTTAATATTGAGAATCCCCATCATGCAATGAAGAGAAATAACTCTTTAGATATGTGATACAAAAACAGAAATGGGGTTTAAAAAATAGGAAGTATGATAAACAGTTGGTTAATAAGGAGCAAAAATAAAATATTAAGTAAAAGGTATAATAGGTATCCCCAGAGGATATATAAAATATAAAATGTGAGGCAACAAAAGATGGAGACAGTTAAAAATAGTAACAATGACATCTATATGGTATCTGTATATAATATATGCAGTGAGGATATAAAAAGATGGTTTTATATTTCCTGAAGTTTTTACAGAATTTTGTAGAGTTAAAAGATATGACTAATGAAATGCTAAAATTTAGTTATAAGAGGAAGAAATATTAGAGATATAGCTAGCATACAAAGTTTGAATTACCAACACAGAATTTAGTTAAATCTGTTCAAAGTATAGGTACCAAAGAGTGTGGAAAATGTAAGATTTGTACTTATGTGGAGAATGTTTTCCTTACATAAATGGAAATTAGTTTTAAAACCAAAAAGGGCATTTTAGCTGCAATCTACTGAACAAGTGGATTTATATTATTAGATGTGGATGTAAAATATTATGTGGGTCAAAACAAAAAGGATGTTTAAAATCAGAATTATGGAGCATCTGAGAGACATTAAAATAAAAAAATAGAAAGTCCATTGGCACAACATTTCATTGAATATCATAATTCTGAATGTAATAGTTTTAGAGCATCTATTTTAGAACAAATTATAAGAAAAGAAGCTAGTGAGGATAAGATTAGATATGAACTTTTGAAAAAAGAATTGATTTTTATTCTGAAATATCAGACCCTGATTCCTAAGGGGCTGAACACTGAATGCTGCTGGAAAAGTGTTATTTAATTGTATAATTGTTTTTTTAGCATTTGATTATTTAGTTTTAATTGTGTAATATGTTTGAAGGTGTGTGTATAAATGTTAACTGTTTTTTCATTGTGATACTCCCTGGAAGGCTTTCTGGAAGCTTCTGGCAAGCACTAGAGATTCTATTGGTAATAAATCGTTTGGATATACTGGCTGCTGTTGTTTTTCTAGATAGCAAATGTTACAGGTGTTATGGGGAAGAAAGAAGTAACTAGGAACGTATATTTTGAGAGTGTAATGAGTTGGCAGATTTTAAACATTCCTTACAGGGTACTCTGTCAGAAATATTGGGTGAGCAAATGATTATAACTAAGGAAATGATTATTTTGAGCTGGGATACAGGACCTGAGTTGCCTGGACTTAAGTTCAATGAGTTTGGCTACCAGAAAAGCAATTACTAGAAAATGGAAATCAAAATCTTAACTAACTCTATTTGATGTACTGAGTGTAGTATGTAAAATAAGTAAAGGAATAGTGGAAAGAGCTTTCAAAATGGGAAGGAGCAAATTACATAGAAATAAATGGAAATTGTGGGAACAATAAATGAAGGCTAAAGTTCGGGAGGAGGAGTGTGGCTTAAGGGAAGGCAGGAGTTGAGCAATTTATTTAATGATAGACTGATGACAGTTGAAAATAAAGCAAGCATATGTGATGTATAATGTATGTAAATGGAAAATGTTAATATGGTTTTCTTTTTTACTAATGTATATTTGTGATAATTTAATAAAGGTGTTAAAAAAAAGATTAGGGTAATGAGAAGATACAAAAGCTTTTACTGTGATTGATAATGGTAACCTTTCAGTTCTTTCTGTGGTTAGACAGTGATGTTCCTTGGATTTGGATAGATGAATACATGTTTTATGAAATCTGTAGTATCTCCATATTTTGTACTGTGAAAAGGGCATTAGTAGGCATTGTAATTCAAAAGAAAACATACATTTTCTTTACCTTAATGGTCTACCCCTCTGACACTATTTTAGTGTCAACCATGCAAGCTTGGCACTATATGTCATTTATGAGTATGGTTTTAAAATAGCACATTTATATTTTGCTTTCATTAAGCTAAATATAATAAGCTTCAACAAAATTGTAGTATTTTTTTCTTAAATTGTTACCTTCTTCAACACAGGTGGTCTTCCTTTCTTACACTCAAAGGTCCTGGTTTTGAGATTGATGTTGTCATGTAATAGGTGATAGAGAACATTTCATCAAACCAATTTTGCAAACATTGCTTATTTAATTTCAGCAGAAAAGAGGAGTAAACATGAAGACCCTGTAGATATTTTACAGGATTTGGAAAGATTTTGTTTTTCAGTCCCTATATACCACAGAAGTGGAAGAAAGTTTTGCTCCAGAAATGATTGATATATTTGAAACAGAGAAATCTCCATATGTTAGAAGCATAACAGGTTGCTTATCTAATGGTTCCTGTCACAAAAAAAGGAACTGAAGTTTATTCTGGATAGCTAAGCAATAGGGAAGGCCCTAGATTTAGATGGGCTGCCTGTGGACATATGGAGAGTGACAGGAAGTGGTCATTTTGGAAGAGCAGCAAAGACATTCAGCAGTGTTAAGAATAAGGCAAATCCCTAGATCTTGGGTGCAGTCTGTAATGATTATAGTACCCAAAGTAGGAGGAAATCATGCTATGGTACTGTTTCATTTTTAAATCATAATTACAAGTTATGTCTAGTGATTTTAGCTTTCAGGTTGGCGAAATATAACCACAGCAAATTATTTAATATCATTTGGGGGTCTGTGAGGGTTGGCAGACCATAATAATATTCTACAGTCAATGTTATTAATGGAAGATGTAAAAGAAACAGGCAAGAAATAGTATAGTATTGGCAAGTATGGATGCAGAAAAAGCATTTGAGAGGGTAGAATGGTTGCGTCTGAAAAGGTACTGCTGAAATTTGGTCTGAAGCCTAAGTATGTTGAATTATTATTATTCACAACATTTAGGGGAGCCATAGCTTATTTAAAACACAGGCTGGGATTTCAAAATCTTTTAATATGATTATGGGAAATCAGACATGGTTACCTGCTGTTGCCATTGCTGATGGCTGTATATCTGGGGCCCCTCACAAAAATAATAAAGAAAATGGATTTAATAGGGTACAGTATGGGAGGGCAAGAACATCAATTAGCTTTTTATGCATATGATATATTGGTGTTCCTTCATAGTCCTCAAGAGGACTTAAGTAAAATGTTTAAACTTTTACAGTCTTATGATGATATATCCATATACAAAGTTAATGCAGATGAGTAAAATGCTTATACTTTTACAGTCTTACGATAAAATAGCCATATACAAAGTTAATGTAATACTAATAAATTATTCTCCCACATCTGAATTTATTCTTCAATATCCAGATAACTGGAAAGGAAAAATGTTTAAATATCTTGGAGTTTGGGTTTCCCAGAGAGTTGATTCCTTCTTAAAGAAGATATGTGAGGTTTATAGATAAAATTAAGATATCAGTAGAAGAAAAATGCTCTGGTTTGAGTTAGATCAATGAATACAGGTGGCCAGTGACTTCTTGTTGTCTCTCTAGTTGTGCGTTTTTCAAACATTCTCAAGGCAATGTCCAAAAACATTTTTAAAAAGGGTCAAGAACATATGGGGAAATTCAGAAAGGCAGTAAGCTTAGTGTATTATTGCACAGGCTGCCCTTAGCTAAGGAATGAGGCAGGCTGTGAGATCCAGACTAAAAAAAAATAGTACTTTGAAGCAACACAAACAAAATTTCATGTTGTTGCAAATGGTGAATTTCATGTCGAAACAGACATCTCTTATGTTGGATAGGGAAGGGATTCAGAGAGCTAGAATACTTAAGAAGCTTTAGGAATTAACAGTTGTTAGACTCCCAGAGAATATACATAGTAATTATACCCTGCAAGTGAATCAACAAATGCTGACAAATGAGAGCATAAGACAATGGAGAAATTTTCTTCTTCCTGTTGGATACTGTAAGAAAGAGAAACAGAAGGTAGAGACCATTAGAACCTGGAGTAGAAAGATATTCAGATGTCCTTTTGTGAACAGCTAAAGAAAGGAGAAGAATGGAAAGAATGGAAGTTCGAAAGGTTAGAATATAACTTAATGGAAAGACTGCAGTAGGAATGTGAGGGCTTAGTTGCAGCTGTAAAGAAATTAAGAAATTACATATTTACCCTAAAATGGTTTGGGGTGAAGCTAAAATTAGTAGAACATGTACCACAGGGGAAATTAGAAAATGGCTCACATAAAAAAAAAAAAAAAAGTTTACTATCAAAATGTTGAAGTGTAGTCCTTCGAATACCATATGTTTGAAATCACGGTTCTAAAGTTGCAAAATGCTGAACGGAAATATTACGAACCATAATGAAAATAAAACTTCATTTGTTAAAAGTTCGACATTGTGAATGGAAATCGTGATTACAGTGGGGATCGAGGAATTTACCATTTTTCACATTGTAGTGCGATCTCGGAGTTTGTATATATAATTTGCTGGGGGTATGGGAGGTGCAGGGGGGCTTGCCTCCCTGCAAAAACATAAAAGGACTCACCCACTTTTGAAACTAGAAGTTAAACATGTCGAATGTCAAACTTCCTGTGTATGACATTTGGCATTCCTTACAAGTCAGTATGTTCATTTTCGACTTTTAAGTTGGGATATTTGAATAAATGCACAACTACGCTTCAACATTTTGATAGTAAAAAACAGTAGTGAGCGCAGCCTGTAAAGGGACTGCAACTTAGTACAAAGGCAAAAACAGCTAAGTATGGAATTTTTTTAGTGCAATGGAAACAGACTATCTAACCAATATCTGATGAAGGTGAAGCATTGTCTCCACCGAAAGTGGTCATTAAATAAGACTTTATTTGTAGTTACCGGCTCTTATCGTGTTTCTTTCTCGCTTGTTTAAGAAGTTTGTTTGTTTGTTTTTTATTTTGTGTATCTAACCAATATACTTTGAAAAGTAGGTGGGTCCAAAATTTCTCAGTAGAAATGTCTCTACAAGTATTTTTGTACTTGGGTAATCCACAGCATATGTTTCCCTATACAGATACGTGTTGAAGATGCAGATTGGGAGAATGGGGTACCATGTTTTTTTCTGAGATTGTTCAAAGCTGTTTAAGTTCAGTAAGAACCCACAGGATATGTTAATCAAGATATTAGCAGTAGAGATAACTGAGAAAAATATGTTTTTGTTAGGGACAGATTGCTCAGTAAGCTATCAAAACTGGATAGGAAAATGATTTTCATTATCCTAAATGCAACAAAGAAGACAGTTGCAAAAAGTGGAAATCAGTAAATTGCCAATCCGGTTTATTAAACAGATATCTAATGGAAAATACATAGGAAAAGGAAAATGTCTGTCAGGGAAATCAAAACAAATACAAAAGGCTGAATGGCATGGCTGGGCAATCTACATACCTCCAAGAGGAGGACCAAGTAGACCATGTTGGCAGATTGTTGGATTTATGAAGAGTTAATATAGGGGAAGGAGAGAACGGGAAAATGGGGACTTAAAAACAGATGTGAACAGGGACATGGAAATCTAATAATGTCATTAATGACATGCACAAAAAATCAAAATTCCCTACCATAATACAATATGCTGATGACTCAGCTTAATTTTGCTGAGCCCCAAATCTTCCCACCTTAGAAACTGTCACACAGGAAGCTTTCACCTGTATAGAAAACTGGTTAAATAAATCACAGTTGCTCTTAAACCCCAACAAAACCAAACTAATTCTATTCATTCCTAAAAACATAAATTAAAATAACACTGACTTTCACTAAGTTTCACTAAGTGTCCAAAGAAATTCAAGATGTTTCACTGCATATTAATCTTCTCTGTAATGTTTTTTTCCTAGTAATAATTGCAGTGGTGATATGTTTAATATATAAAATATTGCTTTTCTGATGTCTTTTCTGCTCCATTCCATTTTCTGCACACTTCCCGACAGTTGACTGTATGAAATTATGTTATGAATGATATTGTTGCTTGTGTACTCTTTTGCATTTGTTTGTCATCCATGCATGTTTTGCACTTTGCATGGTTCCCCGGTTTACTATTTGCCAAGTAAACATCTCTTGTGAAATGATGTGCATAGCTACTTTAGAAATGCATACTTCTAAAGAAGGGCAGTCTTCTGACTGCCCACAAGTATGTCTTTCTGCCTCTGGCAAACTCCACAATTGTCAAACTAGAAAACACTGGAGACTAATATGAACAACACAGGCAATGCCAATGAGACAAGCAAAGCTGGCTGTCAAATAAAGATGCTCCATTCACAATATAGTACGCATAGTCTGCATTTTCCATTGTACAATGGCAAAACAGTGCTTCACAAATTTAAGACTGTCTGCTCATTATCTGTTTTCTCCATTGACTGCACAGTGTTAGGAAACATGGTATGTTGTTAATGCATTTAATATTTTAAGAAGCATTGTAGTGCACTTGTCAAGCCCATTTTCTCCTGTTGTTTTTTTCCCAGTGTTGCACAGGAACTGCTGCATCACCTTGACTCCTGTTCCTCATACACTTCAGCCACATCTTGTCTGCTCTTTGTGTTGTGCTTTTAGTCTTCACATTCAATTCGTCAGTTGTTTTCTTTACTTATGTAAATTTTTCAGAAGAGGTGACAACTGCCTTTGAAACCTTGACTGATCTGATTGCTTTGTTTTTCTATGAAAGGCATGGCTACATTGGAAGCAGCTGTGAATCAGTGTACGTTCTCTTCCAATCTGCAGTAAGGACAGTGGAAAACAGTTTTACATCTCTGTCATTTTCTATAGCACCTGCTGAGCTCCTGACATCAGTAAGACTTAATCACCCTATAATTTCCAGCAGTACCTGAAAAAGTAAGCCACAGTTTTCTTGGTGCCTATGGTATGTCATACAGGCTGAGACAAATTCCTCTGCAAATTATGTGAGAATGTAAGCTTTAAAAAAAGTGGATGGATGTTCCCTACCTTCAATTCCAAGGCAAGAAAATGAAAGTTTTATAAAGTACAAGCAGGTTTCTGGTATATACACAATACTGGAATCATATTGTAGAGAGAAAAGCAACCTAAGATTTGAGGTAAACTGCTGGAGAAGGTGGAGTTTTCCTTTAATAAGACTGAGAGTAAGAAAAACAGATGTACTAAAAGTACTTGCTTGAAGTACTCTGAGTATTGCTCAGTATTGCTTGTTGATACAATTTTGTTAGTTCTGAAATATGTTTAATAGAAAATTTTAAAATAAAAAAATTTACATAATATTAATGCTACTATTAATAATGATAATAATAATGCAGTTAAAAGAATTATTAGCATTATCAAATTATCACAATAATACTTTGCAATGTGCTTGTTTCCACATTTTTAAATATTTGTTGCTTAACTAACCAACCAACCAACCAAATGGTGTGTACTGTTTAGAGGTGCTAAGCCGTCTGTAGCTTTTATTATGAAATCAGTTAGCTTTTTCTTGGTCATGACAATAAGAAGTATAACAGCTTTTTTACCCACCAATGTGCACATTCTACCTTTACTAGCCAATACAAATCTGAGTGTCAATTGGTTTTGCAATACTACTGCCCTCATTTCAGTATTTTTTTCATTTGGGCTATCTGATATGATGTGAAGTTTATAGGCACTTCTTGTATTACTGGTATACCCAAGTGATTTCAGCTATTGCCTTTTTTAAAACACATACACAGTTCCTGACATTGGTTCAATGGCAGGTATAACTTGCTCAATTCAAAGTATTATCCTTTTATTTTGTAGTCATGCAGAAGGTGGACCTTTTTATTGGATGCCTGGAATGATAAATGTTCTGCACCAACAGCCTGACCAGTTCCTTGGTAAACAAGGATAGGCATACTCACAAGAAATAAAATGCCTATCACTCAACATATTCATGATATTTTCCTAGTCAGATGTTTTAGGTGAAGGGAATCTAGATTATTTTAATCATGAATATAGTATAGTTACACTTACTGCTCCTCACAGGGACTGATCCTTATCGGTATAACAAGTATTTCCAGCATACACAAATCCTTAAGGAGAATAACAACAGTCATGCATAATGTTATGTTCATAAAGCATAAGAAAGTATACTTAGAACTAAGCCAACATGGCAATGGAGAAAGGAGATTCTGCTGATAGGGATGACTGCAATTATGGGTATAGAGAAATAGGCAAGAGGGGGTTGGAATTTACTCGAGATAGCTGGCAAAATAACATAGGTACTGGGAACAAATCATTAGAGTGGGAAAGGTAATAGAACAGGAAGAAGCCAAGAAGATATTTGGACTGCAGGCTAGAGACTGCCTTCCTTTTCAGAGATTGATATCAGAGTATAGGCAAAGAAAAAAGGGAGGGTTAGTGGAAACCTAAGTGAAAGACCTTCACTGGTTGAGTTATTTGAATCTAGAGCAGAAGTTGCTGTAAAAAAAAGGGTAATTAGTAGGACATATAAAATATTGGATGTTAACTATAGGAATCAGAAGAGGTCAGAAAAGATTGGGAAGATAAATTAGATAAGCAATTCACAAAGAAACAATAAGAGGATGTATGTTTGACTCCCAAAATATGCAATAAAGTCTAGAAGATTTAAGATTTTTGCCTGGAAGTGTTTACTAGGTACTTTTATACCCCAGACTCCAAAGAATTTTTCCTCAGGTAGATGACAAATATAGGGGGTATGATGAGGAAGAAAAAAATACCTGGAAGCATTACATGTTTAGAATGTAATGAGTTGGGAGGCTTTAAAAGTCCTTATTGAGCAACACTCTGTCAGAAATACAGGATAATCAAATGAGTGAAACTAAGGAAATTATTTTTGAGCTAGGAAACAGATTCTGAAATTTCTAGACATAGTAGGGCCTTGTTACTGCTGGCTGACAAAGAAAGCAATTACTAGAAAATGGAAATTCAACTCTAAACCAACTGTATTTGAAGTAATGAATATTGTTACCTTACTGGTAAATTTCCCAAGTGGTTATGAATGATTACCATCTGTCCCTCTTTACCAGGACAGTCCCTGTCTGTGTGGTTGTATTCTGTGAAAAAAACATGAAAATTGCAAACGTCCTGAGATTTTGGGACAAAAATATTCCTATGTTTCCTCTAATATTTGCATGAAACTATTATTTTGCATCTGAAACATCTTAATATTAAAAAAAATATTTAAATACTTTTACTAAATTATCACTTAAGACATATGCAAACATACATTAACAGAAAAGAAAAGAACCCATTTTAGCATTTTTCCATTTAAATGCAACATACACTACATATATTTTCTTTGCTACTATCACCAGCCCAACATTACAAAAACTGCTGAATTCCTGGCTTCCCTTAAACCTCACTCTTCCTGCTGAACATTGTTATGCATGTATTGTTCCCACAACTTCATTTACTTCTATAAAATGTACTCCTTCCCTTTTGTAAAGATTTCTCTTCCAGTTCTTTTATAATATTCAGTACCTCAAATACAGCTGGCATAGACTTTGATTTCCATTCTCTAGTAACTGCTTTTTTGGCAGCCAACAGAAATAAACTTAATAAAGCCTTACTATGTCTAGGCAATTCAGATCTTGTATCCCAGCTCAAAAGAATCATTTCCTTACTCACAGCCATTTGCTCACCCAATATTTCTGATAGAATACTCTGTACGGAGTTTTTAAAAACTGTCAACTCATTACACTCCCATAGCAAATGATCCCAGTTACCTCTTTCTTCTCCATCATACTTCCAGCATTTGCTAGCTATCTGAAGACTTTGTTGCATACTTGGGAGCCATACCTATGTCTTCCCATTGTTTTCCTGTAAATTGCTTTTCCAGTCACTCTTCCCAATCATTTCTAACTTCCTCTGATTGAGTCTTATAGTTATCATGCAATATTTTATATGCCATACTAATTATCCCTGTGTTAACAGCTGCATCTGGTCTGGATTCAACTAAAAACCCTACCACAACAAGTTTTTCACTTAAAAATCCCCTATCCCTTTTTTTTTTTTTGCCTGTACTCTGAGATCAAGTCCTAGTAGGGAAGGCAGTCTCTAGCCTGCAATCCAAATGTATTTTTGGCCTCATCCCACTCTATTACCTTTCCTGCTTGAGTTATTTGCTCCCAGTATCTTGGCTCCTTTGCCAGATTTCTCCAGTAAATTACAGCCCCCTCTTGTCTATTTTTGAACCCCTACTTACAGTCATCCCTACTGGCAAAATCTCCTTTCTCCATTCTCATATTGGCTTAGTTCATAGGATACTTTCTGCTACTTTAAGAATATAATATACTGTATGGTTATTATTCTCCTTTGGAATCTGCATCCAAAATCCTACTCTCCATCTCCTTCTTGAAGATCCCCCTTGCTTCACCAACATCCTTTTCCATTTTGAATTATAACCTTCTGCTTGTTTTATGCATATGAGCCCTTAACTGTGTAGCTGTAAATTATCATTTCAAATCAGGTAAACCTAAACTACCTTGTTCTATTGGAAGGATCAATTTATCCCGCATAACTCTTGCCCTGTTTCCCTCCCAGATAAATTCCTTCATGTTTTTATTAATTAATTATCCACAATGTCTCCCTGGGTTGATAAAAGAATGCCTGACCTGTATGCAAGTTTAAAAGGACTAAAAGCATTTTCACTGCTTGTATTTTATGATCCAGATCCATAAGTAGGAGTTTCCAGTTTCTCAGTTTTTGTATTATCTTTTGTTTAGTCTCTTTCCACATATCCTTAGCTGTTGTAACAGAAAACTTTTTAATCTATACTCCTAAATGCATCATCTTATCATGTCCTCATAAATATAATTATTGCTGAACCAATTCGTGAGTGGGTACATAATTTCCCGCTACAGCCTTTGTTTTATCTTCATTAATTTTATATCCCTAAAAGACTGTCTCAAAATGTTCCACAACACTAAGATGTCCTTTCCTGGATTTATCATGTACAAAATATCATCTGCAAATAAAGCCAACATTTCTTGATTACCATACCAGTTATAGCCTTGTATTTTGATTCCCTTATTTTCTTTGCCAGTGGCTCTAAATATAAAGCAAATAACAAAGAGGGGAGAGGACATCCCTGCCTTGTTCCTCTGTTCAAACACAGATTATCGGAGAGGAACCCTATCACTTTAATTTTTGCCACCAATCCTTAGTATATCCTTCTAATTAATCTTAATGTTGTGTCAGGGAATATAAATGTTTTCAATACCCTACTCATAAAATCCCAGCTTACTCTGTCAAAAGGTTTTTGTGCACCAAGACCCAGCAACAGCAGTGATATTTTCTTACATTCTGTGCTTCCCTTTGGATCTTCATTGCTCTATTAATGTTGTCAAATGTTTGCCTCCCCTCCACAAAGCCACACTGATCCATATATATCAGTTTTGGCAATACCTTTGCCATTCTTTTAGTTAGTATAGACAAAAACACATTGTAATCACAGTTTAAAATTGAAATGGGTCTATATGAAGGTGGGTCTAAAGCAGTGATGACAAACCTTTTGGGCTCAGTATGTCAAAAAAAAAAATTTTTTTTTTGGGAAAAAAAAAAAAAAAAAAAAACCTTTGGAATTTTAAAAAAAAAGAAAAATGGTTTTTGGTTTGA